>NC_037669.1:18740891-18850556 GCF_003255815.1 Theropithecus gelada | reverse complement strand
AAAAAAAAAAAAAAAAAAAAAAAAAAAAAAAAAAAAAATACTTTTAGCATATTTTAATTGGAAGCTCTAGGCTCTCAAATATTAAAGAGTCAGGCGTAAATCAGTGTCTACCTAATCAGTCAAGAGAAATAAGCACCAGTGGCACAGGTTGGTAAGGACTTGGGGGCGGGGAGGACTATCCAGCAGATGCTCCTTCAGTGTGTGCCTGAAACCTTGCACTGTGGACACATCTCATGTCACAGTGGGTTCCAGAAGGGTCTGTTTGTTCATTTAAATTCTCTTTGTTCTCATTTTTTTATTTCTTTTTTCTGGGAGTCTACAGATTGAGCAAAAATGAAATCAATGTCAGACATATTATATTTGATTTGGTTCAAATGTGGCTGATGTCCATTGGCAGCAGAGAAGAACTGAGGGGAGGAAGGTACATAGTGTTGCCAGCAAGGGGACACCGAACAAAAACAGTTTGCCATTCATTGTACAAGTGGGCAAGCACCACATAGTCAGGGTGAGTCAGTTAACCAAGACAGGGGACTCAAGGTTCAATAAGCAGGGATAAAACCAAGGTAAGGGCGAAAAAAAAGGTAAGTACGGAACTTTCAGGAGACAAGGCCAGAACATTTAGAGAACAAGCTGCAGCAGAGGCTGGCTGGAGAACAGTGGTCAGTGCGGGTCTGCTGGATCACTTGGGGAACATGGTGACACATCACACCCTCAGGTGGTGTGCCTTGCTCCTGGGCATGCTCTTCCCAGTAGATTCGATGGAGAAAAGAAAAAAAAAAAAAAAGCCCTTCTCTTTTGGGTGAATGCCACAATCAGTGCACACGTAACATTCAGGGAGGGGATGATGGTCTCCAGAGCTTTACAAACACGCCTACAATGCCAGGACCGCATTTGTCACACACGGGCACATTCTGAGCATTTCCAATTGACGCAGCCACTTCGGGGTCGGGAATCTTAACACTTCTGAATCATGAGGGTTGCTGAGATGCCTTTTTATCTCAGACTCCAGGATTTCCTGCAAAATCAGGAAAGAGGTGGACTGTTTCAGGGGTTCGTTCAACTCCTGTTTCTCCTGAAGCGTCTTGTAAATTTCAGATTCTTCGTTGATGATGAGGCCACTTGGAGGCTGAACATGAGCTATGGGCACGCCATTGGCCTCCTCCCTGCTGGCAGCAGTTTTTGAAAAACCAGCAGTATGTTATCTCAAGGTGTTGTTAAAGTTGGAGATGTTTTCAGAAGAGGAGAGGCCAGCCGGGTTGCTGTACTGGTTTGGATGACCCCAGGGAAAGTGCTGGAAGCAAGAGAGGCAGTAAAGAGCGTGGTATTTGGATTGCAGGCACTCCCTATGTGCAGGACCTCCTGGGGTTCAGAGTGTAAATTCATCTTGTGTGAATGACACTTCCTTTCCTCCGTCACCAGAAGAGACTAGATTTTATATTCAGATCTGGCTAGTGTGACAGTCATGTTGTCTGTGCGCAGCCTTTGATTTTTTTCTGAGCTTCCAAGTGCATCATATTGCTGATATTTTCCCTATCAATGGCTGCAATTACATCTTTCATACATCAATTAGCTATAGCAGCCTTGCTTCTGAAAGTGACTGGGAAACAGCTGAGAGGCTGCTGGAGGTCCTTGCTGTCCAGCAGGCGGAAGCCTCATGGTCCTGGGCTCTCTGTTTCTAAATAAGAAAGTAACATAACTCTAGATGCTTTTACAAGCAAGTTTGACCTCAATCCCTACTCTAGAAAGCCAGCTTTATCAAAGGCTCTCTGCTGTGGGGCCATGTAGTAGGGCTGAGATGGGAGCTGCTGAATATTCAAAACCCTTTCCTCTCAGGGTATTATTGCCATTATCCTCCCCAAATCATCCCATGAATGCGCCATAGCAGGGGGCAATTCTCCCGCTCTCAGCTTGCTTGCCCTTTCCGTAACCTCAGGGCCAGTTCAATTCAGATCAGAGGCTACACCTCCTAAAGCTGGCTCCATCTCCACTAGGAATACTAAGCAAGGCTGGGCACTGGGGAGGGCATGGCTAAGAACAGACAGGATCGAAATAACAACTGTTCCCATGAGATAACCTGCGTAGGAGTAGAGGGTGAATATCTATAGATGGTATCTAGTCTAATCCTCTCCCTCCGATGAAGGCTGTAGGCCAATCTTCTGTCAAGACAAGGGGCTGCCTTGCCCTGAGCCCAGGTGCCTCCCTGCATCCATGCTGGCCTGGAGTTCCCAGTCTGACACTGGGCTACCTGACTCCAACTACACAGAACATGCAGGGGCAAAGGTCAACAAGCCACCAGCATACTACCAGGGCTCCTATCCTTACAAAAGACTCCTGATCCACAAGCCAAATCTCTAAAGTTGACCTCGGAAAGTTTACTCAGCTCAGTCTATTTTTTTATATATATATACTTTAAGTTCGGGGATACATGTGCAGAACGTGCAGGTTTGTTACATAAGTATACACATGCCATGGTGGTTTGCTGCACCCATCAACACGTCATCTACATTAGGTATTTCTCCTAATGCTATCCCTCCCCTAGTCCCCAACCCCACGACAGGCCCCACTGTGTGCTATTTCCCTCCCTGTGTACATGTGTTCTCATTGTTCACCTCCCACTTATGAGTGAGAACAGGCAGTGTTTGGTTTTCTGTTCTTGTGTTAGTTGGCTGAGAATGATGGTTTCCAGCTTCATCCATGTCCCTGCAAAGGACATGAACTCATTCTTTTTTATGGCTGCATAACATTCCATGTTGTCTATGTGCCGCATTTTCTTTATTCAGTCTGTCATTGATGGGCATTTGGGTTGGTTCCAAGTCTTTGCTATTGTGAATAGTGCTGTAATAAACATATGTGTGCATGTGTCTTTATAGTATAATGATTTATAATCTTTTGGGTACATACCCAGTAATGGGATTGTCACAGCTCAGTCTTAGACGCGGTCAGTTCTATAACATTGCTCAACAATGAACTGATAGCTTAGATCTTAGTGCTCACAGAAGTTCCACTCTATCACACTGAGATACAGATGGTCATCAAGCCCTAGATAATGCATGGCCCAAAAAGCATCACGGTAAGAGTAGCCACCATCTGTCATATACATGTGCCATGTCACTGGTCATCACTCAGACTCAAGGTCCTGGACCGCCTCCCACATACCCTACAAGCCAAGAAACAAGAGGGGTCTAGGGGTTTCGGGCAGATCTCTTCTGCAGGGCAATTCCTCACACTCAGCCTCTCCTACTTATGGTCCCAGCAGTTCAAGGACTTTTAAAAAACAGGAAGAAATAACATAGACATTGCCTCATTCAGAACGCCCATTCCAAAGATTCTTTACAGCTCTACTTCACCATATTTTTAGGAGTTTCACTTTCTTTTTTTTTTTTTCCTCTCAGCTTATAGGGGACAAGCAGAAAGAGAGAAGGGCCTTTACTACAGGAAATCATACCAATGCTTTTGAAAGGAAACCTTATCAATGAAAGTCCACCTTTCCTCCTGGTCAAGGATACTGCAAAGATTTACGCATTTTTCTGAGAATCATGTAGAAACTCTTTTGAGGGCATCTCTAGGACTAGTCTTTGGCAATAACACCTTATCTACAGCTAGTATTCATAGCACCACCACGGCTCTGGGAAGTATGGAATGGTACAGATCAGCTGTCTGAATCACACTCCTCATTACTCACTGCTTCCCTCGCTCCCTAGCAAGTACCCCACACTCTGAAAGGACTGATTCATTCTCTCCTTGACTTCATCCATTTGGCTTGTGATCCTGGCTTCCTCTGCCTTTTTATATGTGGAACAATGACTTTCAGTGTCCTTTGGGTGACTGTAAAACTTCACTTATTTAATTAACATAACTTTCATGTAGAAATAGCTGCAGTAAATTGTGAGTCCCTAGAGGAAAGAATAGTATCATTTACATCTCTGTATGGTCCCATCTAAAACACTTCCTGATCCACAGGCTGTGCATGTTACAATTCAGTTTGGTTGTTACATTAAGTATACAGAGGTTATTTCCCTACTTTGTGTCTGGAGAAGCAATTACCTTTAACTCCTCCAACCACCCTGGAAACAAGTAGGGAAATGCATATGCTCTAAACTGCTTACCCAGAAAACAAAATAATTCCAGGGTTCCTGAACCTGTTAATGGAAAATCTGGAAAGCTGCTAAAGCAGTGGTAGTAAGAGATTACACTTCCCCCAGGTGAAAGGCGTGTTTCTCATAAAGTCAGGCAAAAGCCGGAAGAGTCATTACCTTATGCAGAGGGGAACATCAAACACAATCAATATAGAGCAAGCAAACGTGAGTTGCCCATTTCAAATGATCTATGATGTGTTTTCTTTTACAAATGCTTTTTGACATGCATTTTTCGTTCAATACCATCATGTACATTAAAACACATGACTCTACCTTCAGTGTAACAGTCTATGGCAAATCATGCTGGTCACATTCCCAACACCCATTACCCCATGTGCCTTGCTAGCAGATCCCTGCTTTCCTAAGCCTACAATAGTGAGCTCATTGCCTCTGCCAATGTTTCGTCTAGACATAGCCATGTGACCCATCCCTGGGCAATAAGATATTAGGGAAGTCTATTAGGTGCTTTTGGAAGAGATTCTGCTGCTGCCAAAAGAATCATGTGAACAGGATACTGCGTTACTCACTTCTTCCTTTCTGCTCAGACATTGACATGTGATAACAAAAAGAGCAGCTACACATCAGAGAAAAAGACAGCCACAGAAAAACTACCCTGGAGCCTTGACATTACTGAGCTACTAATTCAATCCCCCAACCAGGGCCGCTCCAAACATATGTGCAAGTTGTACACAGTCCAATGTCAGCACCATTCAGATAACTATATGAATGAATCGGTCCTCCCTGGCGTTGTGCAATCCACAGTCTGTACAGCCATAAGCAGCCCCACACTGCAAGCTGGAACCACAAATATACAGACCTGAATCCACATGTCTATGCAATACAGGAGACAATAAATGTCCACTTAGTTTAAATCACTCCTCGTGAAGACTATTACTTGCAGCCAGAAGATCCTCAAACTACACAAGGAACTGTAGTTGGAGACCTGGTTGCTAGTTCTGGCTCCTCTGCTTAGCAGCTCTTAGGACCTTGGTCTAGTAACCTGACCTCTCTGATCTCAGTCTGCCGTTTTGTGAAGTCAGGAAATCACTTAGGTCTTATATGTTACTCTCTGATGGAAGTGACCACTTTCTTCGACAAAAGTACTGAGACTTCTGTATCTTGACCCAACATCTGACCACAGCAGATGCTAGAAAGCAGGCAGGGGCTGCTTCTGCATATTCACCACATATGATTCACTCTGTTGATGTAGAATCACAACTTCCCCTCATCCTCAAGCTCTCCCGGCTAAAACTCCTGCAGTGTAAAGAAACTCTGCAAAACAGCAGAATGTCTAAAGCAGGGATGCAGATATTGATATTCCTTATAGAGTGAGGACTCTCTTTAATAAATACACCACTCATGTCTAACTGTTTTTTCAGTTTTCTAAGGGCATGCTCCCGGCCTGGCTGGTGGCCAGTCTACCCCCGCTTTGCTGATGCTGACAGAATGGCTGCTGCTTGAGAGAGCAACCAGGCAGCTTTTACAAGTCCTTGTCCATGTAGCAGGCAACTGATTTGACACAGGTGCTGTTGTTAGGTAAGATATTTATGTGTAGTTACTATATAACCACCTGTGCTGCAGAACTAAAGCATTCTTCACACAACTTGGCATGCTTTCAGAAGGCAGTGGTGGTGGCTGGGGACGGGGAGCTTGTCTGTGCATTTTAATTGGGAGCTGAGATGTGAGAATTTAGGGTTGCTGCTGTTTGTAGCTGTGTGAGGATGCACTTCCCCTGGGGAGAAAGCAATCATCCTTAGGGCTAGGGGGCAGACTGGTGCTAAGGAGCTACATGGACAGCCAGGAAGGATTAGGGTCTTGGAATATGGGCACATTTTTAGCATTCCTTTTCTGTGTTGCAATTCTCTTTAAAAATCCTCAGTCTTCAGTGAAGTTTGTTAAACTTAGTTGCCTTATGTTGGCTGTGCTTTGGAGAATAAAGAGAAGAGCCTGTGTCCATGAGAAATCAGTAGCAGCAGCAGACAAAAAAGATGCACTGAGATTGGTTGTTAGACAGCAGGGTCATATATTTGACTTCAGAATCCTGAAAGTGACCTGGCATGAAAACAGATGGGGACCAGGGAAATGATGCAGAATATTGGTAAAGACAGCTATTTGTTCCCCAATAATCTTGTTTCCTTCATCTGTTAAAATCACGTTTGTTTTTAAAGGTGAGCACACACTCACCTGGAATACAAACTACATTTTCCGGTCCACATCCCAGCTAGGGGTGGCCTTGTGATGGAGTCCTAGCCAATGGGATGCAAACGGTGGTTGCTAGTCAATGTGTAACAATCAGTTCTGGGGGAGGGGGAGGAGTATGAATGGGCAAAGCCCTGATTTGTAATGTTTGCCAATTCCCATGGTATGAATACTCTCACCTTGGGTATTTCAAGCTTTCACCTTGATGGCACTAAACATGGAGCTGAATAGGAAGAGATACAGCTCTCACAAGTTGGCACCAACTGGTTCCAGCACATCGTTGGACGTAAGGAAGTGTTGTATATGATTTCTGGGAGATGTCCTTAAAGAAGAAGGCATGTCTCAAAGGGTTGGGGTATGCCCTTCGCCCTTTCCTCCTGCTGGCTGGCAGGGAGGTCGGCGTGATTGGTGGAACTCCAGCCATCATACCGGACCAGAAGGAACAAGTCACATATTTAGGAATGGTGGCGTCAAGGCAGAGAAGCAGCCTTGGTCCCTGATGCTCACAGAACTAGCCCCGGAAAGTTTACCTGCAGAGTTCATTTACACGAAAACTGAACAAAAGGAACACTTCCTTCTTACAACAACTGATATTTTGAGTTTTCCCTTTCACAGTGGAATCTATCCCAACTGAGGGCATCATACATGCTGGACAAGATATCTGACAAAACTACAACTTATATCTGGTAGAATCTTAAAGGATTCAGATTTGAAACAACAACAACAACATCTGAGCCTTTCTAGAAGGGACAGAGAAGATGGAAGGAGAATAAAAAGTAAGTAAAAAAAAAAAAAACCTGCTTAGCTGTTACAACTCAAAATATATCGAGCACCTCCCAGAGCACAGGTAGGAAAAACATAAGCACAAAGCAAAGTCAGCAATTATATAAATATCAGTAAAGAAAGCAGAAAAAGGAGGAAAGTAACTTGAAAGTAATCCTCAGCTCCTCCTCTCTGACCTACAGACCCATGATGAAGGACAAGCCAGCCTAAATATCAATACCTTCTTCCTTGGACGTGTGGACCCAGCTCACAAATCCACAAGCCAGGGGCTCAGGGAGGACTCTCCTGCCAAGGGCAGTCTAAATTCTCTGCCTGAGAAAGAAAGACTGTTCTCAGACATCTTTCTTCTAGAGCTTTATTCCCAGGCTGAGAAGAGAAATGAGGAACATAAGGTCACTTTGGGAACGAAGTTGATTCAGAGGCAGCATTCAGGCAATTCAGTCCATTCTGCTTTTCTGGAGTTTAAATGTATGGCTCAGGCACAGCCTGGCTTGTTTTCTTCTATGTGTTGTACACTGGGCACATGATAAAGGCAGAATGACTCACTTAAAATATAGGCAAAATGTAACAGGTGAACCCCTCTGAAAAGCGCTATGCAAATAGAAGATAATAGTGTCATAAATATATTCCTATCTATTTTCGAAATACTCTAAGGTTTGCCCAGGTCAAACATGCAACTCAGCAATGCTAACTGAACATCTGTGATGTTACAAAACATGTGTCACTGTGCTCCCTCTGTGGGGATCCTACGGGGATATTTGTCATTCACTCTTTATCTAGAGTCTTTGACTATACATTTACTTCCCTTCAGACTCTTGGCAAGTTCAGACTATTAGGACTTCTGCAGTCAGCATGATTTTCAATCCCTCCTCACCAACTACACACTACTTCTCTCCCAACAAAGGTAATGCTAAGAAATGAACTTAGCATGATGGTGGGGAGTGGGGAGATTCTGGTTACAGGAGACAAGCGGCAGGAAACAGCAAGACCAAGTCAGCAAGAAGAGAAAAATCAGCCTGATGGGGGCATACACAAACAGATGAACACCTGTGGGACAAGGGGCTGTGAAAGCAACTAAACAAAGCACAGTCCAGTTCTTAGATAAAAACTAGGCAAGAACAAAACTTCTAGTCATATATCCTCCAGAATCCTGACAGTAGCTTGCATTTAGAGTCAAGCATCTTTACAAATATTTGCAGATAATTGCTGCAAACATTTAAGGACTCACAATTATCGCTCTGGTTTTTTTGTTGTTGTTGTTTGTTTGTTTGTTTGTTTTTTGAGACAAAGTCTCACTCTGCCACCCAAGCTGGAGTACAGTGGTGGATCTCAGCTCACTGCAACCTCCACCTCCCCGGTTCAAGCGATTCTCCTGCCTCAGCCTCCCAGGTGGCTGAGACTACAGGCATGCGCCACCATGCCCAGCTAATTTTTGTATTTTTAGTTGAGACTGGGTTTCACTGTGTTGGCCAGGCTGGTCTTGAACTCCTGACCTCATGATCTGCCCGCCTCAGCCTCCCAAAGTGCTGGGGAATTTCAGGCATCAGCCACAACATCGAGCCACCTTTATTACTCTTAACTTAGACATCCAGGCACTGGAGTTAGAACTATCTAGGTTTACATCCTGGGCCTGGCATTTACCAAGTGTAACAAACTGTGTGCCTAGCCTCAGTTTCTCCAGAAACTTACAGAATTAGAGAGAATCAACATAAAGCACATATATGAAAGGTCTGCAAAAAACAATATTCTACAAATCAGAGCTATACAAATTTTGGGGTTGAAAAAATTTATGGTTGCTGTTGATATGCAATCAAAATTAAAATTGATTAGGTTGATGGCATAGTTTGAAATTATAAAAAACTGAAATGAACCAAAACATATTACACAAATACACACTTCAAGCATCTTGGTCTCCAAATGAGATAATAAGATAAACCTGGACAAAATCTAATGCTGCTCTTACAGTAAACTCTATCTCCACTTTCAGACCTCCATCCACTACCCCCACTCTCTGCACCCCACTCTCTGCCTATTCTCTTGGGCAAGAGGGTAATTTCTGTCATTTTCCTTTTTAATGGAGGCCTGACATCTGTAGATTACCCATATTATCACACTGGCACCCTGGCCAAATTCTAAAGTGTGGCTTGAAACTTTGTGAAATAAACCTACCTCTGTGAAATAAGCCCAACAGTGAAGAAGCCTATTTTTGGCAATTCAATTTATATGGGGTTAATTTAATGACAAAATTGTCTAAAAGCTAAATTACTTTTGTAGTCAGAAAACATCAAAGCAAGTATATTTGTCCTTCAAATATAATTCTGATTAAAAAAGCAGAGAGCTGCTTCCAAAATCTAATCATCTCCTTAACAAGTGAAACAGAAAGAATCTCATCAGTAGTTTGGAGGATACATGGCAAAGTATGGGAAACAGCCTGTAAAGTGAGGCCATGAGCTGATTAGCAGGGGGTGAACTAATTCTTAAGTAGGAACAACTTAGAAAAAAATGAATGTAGGTTGAAAATGTCCTGATTTAGGACCAGTGTTGATCATCATCAAGACTCTGCAAACTTTTGAGCCAACCAGTTACGCAGCATCTAAATTAATTTTGTAGTTTTTAAAGTGTCAAGTTACTACTAGAAATTTTGGTTATACACAAAAGCTATGAAATTTTCCTGAGTAAATACACCTTACATTTCTGGGGTATATATTTTGAACCAGTTTAGCTGAAGCTAAAAGCCAGACTAGAAGCAAGGAAATAAACTCACTTGTCAAACTCATCAAAGAGATCACAACTCTGCAGTTTTGAAAGAGCAAGTCGAAAATATTCCGCTAGAAAACAAATGGAGTGTTATGAATAAAAGGATAATTGTGTCTTTTTAGTACTTAGTAAATCACCTTACTCCCTCCCCCACAAACCCATTTCCAACCAGCATAGCCTCATTGATTTATTCTGTGAAAAATTAATGATACAACTGCAATTAGCCAGCACTACTCCCATTCAAAATGGTAAATGTTCTAAAGACACTTTCCAAAACCTCCCCAAAACACAACACATTTAATCTGAAAAACAATCATGTAATTTTAAGTAGCACATGATTCTGAAATTGAGGTTAGAATAGAAATAGTAAGTTTAACCCAATTAAATTCTCAAATTCTCTGCAAAATAGTTTTAAAATACAAAATAAAACAAAAAATACAACCCCCACCTTCACAGGATCAGCTGAATAAGCAAAATCTGACTCACAATGTTGTAGGCTTGTCACCTTGGGCTTTTATGATCCCTCAAAAATCTAGAACTTAATGCTATATAGGGCCAATCACTTATCAACAAGCAGAAGGGGAAGTGTTTTATCATTAGAAGATGGAATCATTATCTCTTAACTTAACAAAAATAAAATATCCACTGGTTAAATTAAAAGACTGCTTAAGGAGATAAGAAATGCCGATGAAATAAAACTCACAGGTAAAAAGAAGCCATGGGAAGCTAGGAAGGAAGCTAACCCTCAGGTTTTCCTGCTAATTCTAAATCAGAATAAAGTTAAGGCACCAGAACTCACACGGATACATGCTGGCAGAGCAAATGTAAAAAGTCGTTTCTCAACAACAACAACAACAAATCCACCCCTGTTATCCTTTGGTTCTCTACTGCCTCAAAAGGAGTGGGAATTTATATTTTAAAATATAATTAATTTCATTTCATCCCAAAATCATATCCCTTGGAAATCATTAGGAAGCAGAAAGAATAAAATTATATTAACATGCCATTCTCATCAAACACCAGTCAAACTTAACAGAACCAGGGAAGAATACTACTACTGACCTGATGTTCTCATCCCATAGGGCAAATCAAACTTATCGCTACCATACAAGGAAGCAATCTTTCTAAAATCAGCTGCACACAGAAAAGGGTGAAACTGATGAAACCTGGAAGGAAAAGATAAAGAATGATTTTGCCAAATACCTACTATAGTTGCAAGCTTTTAAAATCAAAACTAAAAATAACTATAGCATATAATTCATATCGTTATACTGGCTATATGAAAAATGTATAATTTTAATTTTTAAAAATAACGTTAAACTGTGCTGAAATATTGCATAGAATGGGGTATTCAATGGAACTACACAACTGAAATGAAAACACTTTGCAGCTACTAAGATGAAAATTATGTTACAACTCAGGAAGTAAAAATAAAACTTAAAAACAAACCAACAGCAAGTGATAAAATAATAGCCACACACAGGAAAAAACAAAGTAATATTATAAAAGTACTGATGCTAAGCTATTTCTAAATTTAAAAGTACCGTATATGTGAAGTTGTGTCAGCTGTGACAAGTCTGGGGTCACTAACCCATAAATAACAAAACTGAAATCCACACCCAAGCCTAATTATAAGGAAAGATGTTCTCTTTATAACACTGAAGATAAAAGCTCCAGGTTTCCCAGAAGAGCTTCTCCAAATTGCTGCTGGCCTTTCTGTTTCTGAGAAAGTGGCCTCAAGCACGCTCTAGGGGACTGCCCTCAAAGAATACTGTCCACATGACAAACACAAATCTACTTGTCACTTACACTGTAGGCTTATATGCCTGCTGGATAATCTTGCATAAATACCTTAAACTTTTTGGGTTTTCTCAGAAAGGAAAAGATTATCTTTTTTTGTTTGTTTGTTTGTTTGTTTGTTTTTTTGAGACGGAGTCTCGCGCTGTCGCCCAGGCTGGAGTGCAGTGGCCAGATCTCAACTCACTGCAAGCTCCGCCTCCCAGGTTCACGCCATTCTCCGGCCTCAGCCTCCCGAGTAGCTGGGACTACAGGTGCTGCCACCTCGCCCGGCTATTTTTTGTATTTCTTAGTAGAGACGGGGTTTCACCGTGTTAGCCAGGATGGTCTCGATCTCCTGACCTCGTGATCCGCCCATCTCGGCCTCCCAAAGTGCTGGGATTACAGGCTTGAGCCACCGCGCCCGGCCAGATTATCTTTTTTGACTAAAGTTAGGGAGTACCTTAATTCTAGAGTAGCATTTTAACCTGTGGTCTGCAACCCATATGTGGCTCATCAAATCAATTTTGTGAGTCATGATCAGCATCTTTTTAAAAAGTGAATGGGACAGAACACAGTATATCTGGAGTAGTAAAGGTAAAAATTCTTTTTTTTCTTATTATAAATATGTGTTTGCACTATGTCCCAAGTAAAATGTATTTCTTCCTGTGAGTCATGTTCAAAAAAGTTTTAAAACACTATTCCAGTTTTGTAGTGGTCCTCACTGGACGCACACCCCTAGAAAGACTACAAGCAGCCATAGCACACTTGGAATCATATACAAAAAAAAGTCTTATGTATTTGCAGTTTCCCGGAGAGTTGATTGATTGTAAAGGGATCTGTAGCCCCAAAGAGTTAAAAATCAGTAATAAAAGACAATAGGGAAAAAATGAATTCTTAATGCTTCATAGAAAAAATGCTGAACAGATTGTGCCTGTTTTACCCAATTAAACATGCCTAGAACAGACTTTTATTTCTTGTTATCTAGAGCATTTTGACCAGCAATCTGTCAAAGTCAAGGTGACAGAGGAAAAACAATTTGTGAATAGAAAAGTAAATTCTTTACAAAGCCCAAGAGCCACAATCAACAATCATTATTTGCACTCTATGTAGTTCATTAAAAGTTAATAAAAGGGAAAATTTCTACTCAAAAAGTTTAACCTAGAGGCAAGGAAGGAGAAGCCACAAAATAATAAGGGTGGAAAATAACATGGGAGCAACCAGGGGAAAAATGAAACCCTAAAGAACAATTCGCTTTTTTATAGTCAAACACAAACAGACCTCTCTAGCCTCACCTGTGTGAAAAGAATACTGGTTTGATTGAGTTCCTCAATGCCTTTTCTTAAAATATATGCAGAGTTCTGACTAAAAGCACAAAAAGAGACAGGATATTCAAGCTCTTCCTTAAATATGGGCTGTCCACTTTATACTGCTAAGATTTGCATTAAAAAAATAAACAAGTGTGGAAAATGATTACAAGCACATTTGGAATATTTTGTATGCCACAGGTTTTTTTGGTATATTTTTACCTCAGCAGAGAGGCAAAAGCTGGCTTTGATAAACAAGGCTGGATCTTATTTCTCCGTTTCATTTCCACAGGTGCCACCCTATGAGACAAAAATAACATCAGTCAGAAACCAGAACCGGGCACCCGGCCCAAAGGGAAGCAAATAACCTGGGAACTCATTCATGCCACCACTGAGAGGTTCTCTGGCAGCAAACAAAAATACTCCCTGCACCCCTTGAGGTGTGCCAGTACCTTCGCCAAGCCCTACGAACACCTGAGATTCATGGAGGTAAGGCAAGGGAGGGTGGAAAGGCTGAGGTGATTAGCAACCCATAAGTGATTCCAAGAGCAATGATTCAAAGGACCTTCAGAGAAGGGCCAGGATTACTGCATTGTAGAAGCCGCAACCAGGCTCACTTTTTAGAAGTCCCTGAAAGCTGGAGAAACCCAAACTCACCCCAACGGCACGTGGCTATTTACTCCTCCTGCCACATCTGCTGGCGCACACCGGCAGCAAACACCACAGGAACACCTGACCTGAGCAGGTTCCACAGACCCTTCCCTTGGGATCCGGGGGACTCTACAAATCACACTATCGAGAGTCATTTCTAACTGTCCTCTATTCTTGGCATAGGTTAGCCTTTGTGTGCTCCTGAATGGAGTACTTGTCTCCACAGTTTAAAAGGGTATTGTGAAACATGACAGAGCACAACAAGGAAAACAAATGAAAGGGGTGGTGGATGGCAGGATCCAGACTTAGCCGGGAAAGAGGAAAACAGCTTAATACAAAAACTTATTAATGATCATCAATTATGTGAAGAATTCGTATTTAAAATCTAATCAATTTTCTTCTATAATCAGCAGAATTCAAAATGAGGGAAATACCCTAAACCCTTCATGGACAGACACAATTTTCCATTTTTGTGGGTACCAAAATCCCCATAGTTAGAACTGCTCGGTTTCTGAACTATGAGGCTAGTAAACTCCTTACGCAGGAAAACATCTTTTGTGAATACCACAATGGCAAGGGCTCCTTGATTTAAACATAAGGAAGATACATAAATATGGTAGACCAGCATACTAGACCAAGAAATCTCAATTATATTTGGAGGATAACATGAAGATATTGATTTCTAAAGTCATTAAAACATAGAAAACAATTTTAGGATATCGTGAAGACAACCTTTGGGTGACTTTTTTTTTTTTTTTTTTTTGAGACAGAATCTCAGTCTGTTGCCCAGGCTGGAGTGCACTGGCGCGGTCTTGGCTCACTGCAACCTCCGCCTCCTGGGTTCAAGCAATTCTCTGCCTCAGCCTTCCAAGTAGCTGAGATTACAGGCATCCGCCACCACGCCCAGCTAATTTTTTGTATTTTTAGTAGAGACGGGGTTTCACCATCTTGGCCAGGCTGGTCTTGAACTCCTGACCCACCTCGGCCTCCCAAAGTGCTGGGATTACAGGTGTGAGCCACCGCGCCCGGCCTTGGGTGACTTTTTAAAAGAAAAACACAGTTGTCTGTCTTAAATCATTTTTAAGGAAGCAAGTTCATTGACAAACAACTGAGCTAATATCCCAAGGTACTTCCTGTGACTATAGTAATGTGTTAGCTGAGGAGTGACATGGTCACTTCAACCCTGATGACAAAAGACTGCTGATTGAGATCCTTTTCATCACCTTCTTTATCATTTTCCCCGTGACCAACAATAGGATTTGTAGGAAAGTAGCAATCTAGTAAGCTTTTTGCTTTCTCTTCTATTTTTGTCTTCCACTACTAAGGGTAGGACAGAGAATGTGGCAAAGATGCAGGGATAGATCCCCTTGATGTAGTCCTCATTTAGTACATAATCAGACTTCACAATTCTCTAGCCTGATATTTGGGTCCAAAGCCTAAAACTTTAGGGCCAAAACTACCCACCTGGCATTGGGATTTTTCCAGTGGCCATTTGCCTAACGTCCTTCCGTGAAAAGCATTACAATTATTTTTCAATCAACCAGTAATGAAATCAAATGCAGAAGCATCAGCTTTTTTTCATCAAGTAAGCACAAGTTAGAAACATGCTCTAAGATCTACTATGACACGCTGGCAAAAAGTACTGATTCTTTGTCTAAAACAGGAAGTTATGTGATTTATTTTAGCATAATTATATACTGCCACCCATTTGGGATTTAAAGGTCATCAAAACATTTTTCCTAGCCAAAGGACTGACAATGAGAAGGTTAAAATCCCTATTACAGAGGCTTTCTCTTCAGTAGAACTATCTGTGCCTCTTCAAAATTTTATATGTGGTATTTCAAGTCAAAGCTATTTCAAAAGATACATATATCATCATTCACCAAATATTTTTAAACAAAGGAAACCATATGTAATATCTGTAGTTTATCAATAATCTACTATGCAAGCATTTTAGGTTCTAAAAGTTAAGTACCACTGAGCCCAGTGATTACTCCATTAACTCAAGGAGATGATCTATGGCATAAATAAAGAATGATATAACCCAAAGATGGTTAACACCATGCCTTCAGTGGGAAGTCACTAGAAAGTAGGTGTTGCTTGTCAACTTTTTTTTTTCTTTTTTTTTTTTATTATTATTATACTTTAAGTTCTAGGGTACATGTGCATAACGTGCAGGTTTGTTACATATGTATACTTGTGCCATGTTGCTGTGCTGCACCCATCAACTCGTCAGCACCCATCAACTCGTCATTTACATCAGGTATAACTCCCAATGCAGTTCCTCCCCCCTCCCCCCTCCCCATGATAGGCCCCGGTGTGTGATGTTCCCCTTCCCGAGTCCAAGTGATCTCATTGTTCAGTTCCCACCTATGAGTGAGAACATGCGGTGTTTGGTTTTCTGCTCTTGCGATAGTTTGCTGAGAATGATGGTTTCTAGCTGCATCCATGTCCCTGCTTGTCAACTTTTAAATTGTTCTAGATACAATCTATAGGACACTGGAATGGTAAAACCCCAATTTACAATGAAAAGCAAGAAAATATTCAAAATGTTACAATAGTACAAGTTTTTTTTAATAGGACCCTCTACTATAATTTGTGGATTTGTGTGAAAGACTAGGTTGAGAGTTATTTTTAAATAACAAAATGAAACTTACCAATAGACATTCGTTCCCCATAATATACAATGCAGTACATAATAGAGGAAGACAGCACTCAGGAATATGGCCACGAGATACCCTCTCATGGCTGGCTCACCTGAAACACAAGGAATGAAGTCCAAAGTGAAGGTCAGGTTGTTATGCAAATGGATTTTCACAATGGCTCAAATATAAGCATTATTGGGAAAAAAATATAGAAAAGGAACTATAGAAAAATATGATGTGGGCCTGTAATTTTGGAAATACTCAATGTGCAGAAAGATAATGTTTTTTCTGTCTCTCCTCTTATCAATAAGCACAACATAATGTATGTTTAGGCCAATAAACAGTTCCATGGTCTCAAAGCTAGGGGCCTCCCTACTACTTTCTCATGTTAGGTAAGAAAGAATTCTTCCAGAATAAAATTCTACACATCTGTTCCATTTCCAAAACTTTTTTCAGAAACATTAAAACCTATCTCTCAGTAGAAAGTGAATAGATGCCTTAAGCTGTGAATAAACATTTCATTTCTTTAGTGCTTGAAATGATGTTAAAATGTTATACATTATAATTTTTACAAGTCATTTTTCTAATTTTTAAAAACTGAGGAAAAAAGCTACTGAAAAAACATTTCCCTCAACCTCAATTTGTATATACTTTTAGATCCACCTGTTTGATTTTTTCAACATCATAGTTCAGGTATATTCAGCTACTTGCTTGTTTTGTATTAAATTGACAATATTGTTCATTACACATTTCCAGACAGACAAAAACCTTGACACAATCCTCTCTAAAATGTAAATGCAAAAAAAAGCCTTTATAGAATATATTTTAAAAACCTGTAAAACATGTTTGTTTTCTCTTTTGCTTCAAAGGAAAAAAGGAGACGTTTCCACTGTCTTATGTAATTAAATGTAAAAGACAAATTTAATACATGGTTCCATAACAGACCTATCTCAATGCATGTGACTTTAAACAGGTATACTGCTTCTCTGTCTCCCTATCAAGTTTCTAGTTCATCTGAACAATTGCATGTGCCACTCCTTTCACTCCTATCCATGCCTATTAACCTTAATCATGGCAATACAGTATAGAACCTGGGAGTCTGGTTGAATAAATTTCCAAATAATGTGGCATTGCCTTCTTTTCAGTGGTAAATATGCTCATATGGAAATCTTAAACCACTCCCTTGCCTTCATAAGTAGAATATAATACTAAACATAATTTAAACTTTCCTTGATAATATGGGGTCAGCTCAACAAGTATAATTGTTCTGGGCTTTCTTACAGTAGAAACCCTCTGCAGCTAATGGGTGTGTGAGGCTATTTGCTAAGCAGTCCTAAACTGGCATGATTATCTGGTTGAGTTGTTTTCCACTCCTCCCTTGCTGTCAGCTGTTGTTTCTGGCTGCTATTAATGCAGTCACCACTCCCACATGCCACTATTCTAAATTAGTTAGAAATGAAAACTATGTCAGGAGAAAGCAAATAAATAAGCAAGTTAATGAGCAAACTTTAGTTTACACATACTTCTAATTAGGTATACATAATCCCTGTGAAGAGTCAACACTGGTTGGAAACCAGAAGACAAGATTCACAGCTAACTCTACATATGGTGTGGGGGAGCCTAAGGTCAATCAGTCTACCTCTTCTCACCTGAGGGTCCTCACATGTTTACAAGTGAGAACACACCATCTACCTCTTTGGGTTATTAGACTGTCCTGGAAGGCAGTTTACCATGGGCCAAAATAGTGATGAACATCTTCTTAAATGCTCAAATTAAACATTTAAGGCTCCACTAAGAATAACATCATTTGGCCAGGCGCGGTGGCTCATGCCTGTAATCCCAGCACTTTGGGAGGCCGAGGTGGGTGGATCACGAGGTCAGGAGCTCAGTACCAACCTGGCCAAGACAGTGAAACCCCATCTCTACTAAAAATACAAAAAAAATTAGCCGGGCGTGGTGGTGGGTGCCTGCAATCCCAGCTATTCAGGAGGCTGAGGCTGAGAATTGCTTGAACCCAAGAGGCGGAGGTTGCAGTGGGCGACTCCAGCCTGGGCGACGGAGTGAGATTCTGTCTCAAAAAAAAAAAAAAAAAAAAGAGTAACATTTATGCAAAGATCCAACAAGGATAAAACTTACCAGTATCAGCAATTTTTTTTAATGTATTTACATCTAAGACAGTATATGAAGGTCTAGGGAAAGAAGTCAGTATTTACGAGTCAAAATTCCTATGTATTCTCCAAAACATACTCTTTGGGCAATTTATGTATTATTCTACAGAACATGGAGGTATGGGTAAGCGAGACTTGTGTTACTGTTTTGTTGTTTTTCATTCACTATTATGTGGTCTAACTAAAAACAAAGAAGTGTGACAGAATGCTCTTCTTTCAAACAATAAAATGAACCCACTCTTGAACAGCTACTGCATACACGACCTGAAAAACATTTAGGAAGTTTAGGCACTCTCATATTTCATGTACAATTCACAGCTTCGGTATTCAAGTTGCAAAGCTTTGAGACGGGCCAGCCAGGATATCCTTGTGATAAACATGGTTTCCCTGCTTGCTCACAGGAAAAAGCTTCCACAAATAAACCAATTCTCTAATTATATTCTATAAATGGAAAGGCCATTTTGCTTTGAGCAAAAGCTTTCAAAGAAAAAACAGAATTTAAGAGATTATCTGCTTTTAAAAAGACATATGCCTTTTAATATAGCTTTGATTACCAAAACAAACAGTTTTCAAGATCTTGACATTAAACAGGACCAATGCCAGCTTTGTGGCTGGCTGCAGATGCTCCTAAAATCAGGGTCCCTAAAACATCCTTTACAAAAATGTGGGTAGAGGATGGTAAGGGAGAGAAGGACTCACCAGTAGAAGACAAACGTTCACACATTCTCCGACTAAGATATGTAACCCAAGGTACAAGTAACCTACATATGCCAAATTAAACTCAATCTTGACAAGTTTCACTTTTCTTTAATAGTAAGAGCATATTTTGTGTGGAGCATTAAAGTTCACAAAAAATCTTTTATATGTCCATCCCTCCATTTAAGGCTCAAAACAAGCTTGTTAGATGGGTGTGCAGGTATTGTCTTCTTGATGAATGAGGAAAACTGAAGGCTTATAAGGTTGAGTTGTCTGAGGTCACACAGTTTAAGGAAGACAGAAATAGATTTATAGTTCAATCATTTCTTTCTCAGAGTTCCATTCCTGGAGTCATCGTGTCTCTCAAGATAAAAAGCACAAGGCAAATCTAAAAGAGATAATTCTAATCTGAAAATTCCTGATGGTGTTCCACTGGTATCTTGAAGTCTGGAAGGGTAAATTCAGATATTGGTGAAAGGAAGTGACTCTAGGGCAGGCTCAAAAGTCTGCTCCAGGAGGGACTTGTTAACATGCACACTCCTGAGCCTCTACTCAATCTGAATCTCTGGGGCTCAGGAATGTGCATTTAAACAGCATCCACCAATTTGATTCTTATGCACACTAAATTTTGAGAATCACTGCTCTAAGACACACAATAGAACCATGGAAGAATTTCTGAAATACAGAGACTGTAACAGATACAGATCCCATAACTAGATGCTTTGTATTTTCTTTTTTTTTTTTTACCCTAAATGGTAGATGCTCAATGAATAACAACTGATTAGAAGCATTAAGATGTGTGAGTGCTAAGCCTGTGCCAAGGCATGTGATAATTGCTTTTGGTATATTGCCTCATGACATCCTGACAACCACCTAGCAAAAGAAGTAGCAAACTTACAATTCCCATTTTATAGAGGAGGAAACTAAAACTCTGAGAGAAGCAATGACTTTGTTCAGCTGACAAGTAGCAGAATGAGGACTCAAATCTGTCTCTATCAGGCCACAGCCCATGCGTTATACTACCTCCCCCTAGATGTCAGCTTTCACAAATGAGCACAGGCCCCTCCTTTTGCTACCAGACTAAACATTACTCAACATTTCTCCAACTTGTCAATCCTGCAAGCTCCTTAAGCAATATCAATTCTAGTAACTGATGAAATTGAGATAAAGCTTATAGTACTTTTGATTCAAACTCAGCTGAAATAAAAGCCTGTTACTCCCAACCCTGTTCCCAGTTCTGCTCCTCCCAACCATGCTAGCATTGTTTATAAAAACAAAACAAACTCTATGGAGAAACACTTGAAGAAATGTCAGGTTTTTTTCAGACTCTCCTAATGCTTTCTCAAACCAAAGGGAGCTTGCTTTTCCAACCAGCTAGAACAAAGCATGTTCGGCAACAATTCTAGAAACATTGTTCTACTCCATACCTTTACTAGGTGGCCCTGCTGACACCTGAGTCCATTCAGCCCCTGGACAGGCCTTTATCCATCCTGGTCTCTGCTGGTCCTTAGCTCACACTGACATACACTCCAGACCAGACTGTGTGGAACATGGCCAACAGATTTCACATCCTGCCTTCCTTCCTCTTTGCACTTATTACTCAGGGTTGTGATTATAATCTGCAGTCATACGCCCACATGAGCAAACCTACAACAGAACCTCCAGCTCTAGCCCTGATTAATGTCTAGATTTCTTTTGGTCCAGCCTCATAGGTCCCCTAAGCCTAAGCCTCACAGACCCAGCCATCTCCATATAACCTAAGCCTTAATGGAGACACACAGGACTCCACAGTGACAAATGGAAAGGCCCCAGTCCGCCTCAACTCATTTAATACCTCTCTTTTAGGTTTGGTCCTTATTACTAATCAGATAGTCCAAATGTGTGAGGGCAGCTTCATTCATATCCCAAGGATCTCCAACCTCTGGCAGCAATGATCAGGTAAATGATAGCACAGCTTATTAACCACTTACTAAATGGCCAGCACAGTACTAAGCCCTTTTCCACATAAGGATGAAATCACAGATATTTTCATCCCCATGCTAGATATGTTGAATACCTAGAGCACTGGCCAGAATTCAAACTGAAATCTGATTTCAAAGCCCACATTTTTAAATTGTGGCTTATAGAAAACTATAATAACCATATTTTTAAGAGTATGAACTGTTAAATAATCATTTAATAGTATCTTTTAAAAATAAAACAAGGGGATGATACACATTAAATTATGCATTTATCAAACACACTTCTTTAGAAACATTATAATATGAAAAGCTATTAATCTCATAATTAAAGAGAGAAATCTTAAGGGATCAGTAGTCTGGTTGATGGGATTTTCTGCTGGAAGGATGAAGAAATTCTCAACAGGCCATAATTAAAGAAATAGGCCAGGCGCGGTGGCTCACGCCTGTAATCCCAGCACTTTGGGAGGCCGAGGTGGGTGGATCACAAGGTCAGGAATCAAGGCCATCCTGGCTAACACATTGAAACCCCGTCTCTACGAAAAAATACAAAACAAAATTAGCCGGGCGAGGTGGCGGGCACCTGTAGTCCCAGCTACTCCGGAGGCTGAGGCAGGAGAATGGCGGGAACCCGGGAGGCGGAGCTTGCAGTGAGCCGAGATCGCGCCACTGCACTCCAGCCTGGGCAACAGAGCAAGACTCCGTCTCAAAAAAAAGAAATAACAAACAGCACATACAGATTTTTTAAACATACAATATTACAATGAAAAGGCTAAATTTAATCTGAAGTTATAAACTAATGCTATTTAATACAAATTAAGAAAAGACGCTGACATTGCTGAGTAAATTAATAGAAAATCTGATTTATGCCCCCCTCTAAAAATATTGAGTTGTGTAGTAGCAACATATTAGATCAACTTGTATACATTCTGACTGATTTCTAAGTACATAACTGTTTCCTTTCTGCACCGCAGAAAGGGAACATGTATAATTAACTTTCTTTCCCTCTCCTCCCCTAGCTCTTCTGCTAATACAATGATACAAAGCTGGTTCCTACACGCATATGCACACACACCCTTCTCTGTGAGCTTTTCAACAAAGCCAGTGCTTTCACCAGATATCACCCTTAGCATATGTAGACAGATCTTTTCACTTAAAGATAAGCCCTCTGCCAAAGCAGATGACCAGATCCTCTCCTGAAAGTAGGGTGTGCTCACTGCAAAGAATATAAAAAGGAGAGAAATGACTTCTCAGCAGAATTTTCTTCTTTACTAGCACAGCAGGACACACTAAAATTATTCGGCTAATAGCAACTATATGGGATGCTAAAAATAAATGAACCAGAGTTCCTGTTTTCAAGATCTCTCTTCAGACTTAGGTTCATTGCAAATACACAAGTAACATTTTAGGGAACTTCTTTTGTTCCTCCTGTTTATTCAAATTTTCTTTCCACGCCCATTTATTCTCTTAAAGTAAAAATTGTCCCTGTATTCTCATATTAACATCCTGCTAATAAGATATCAGCTTCCAAGAAGCATTAGATGTTGTTAACAGGTTGATGACTGTGGCTACTTTTTTTTTTTTGAGATGGAATCTTGCTCTGTTGCCCAAGCTGAAGTGCAGTGATGAGCTCTTGGCTCACTTCAACCTCTACCACCCGGATTCAAGCAATTCTCCTGCCTCAGTCTCCCAAGTAGCTGGGATTACAGGCATGTGCCACCATGCCCGGCTAATTCTTTGTATTTTTAATAGAGATGGGGTTTTGCCATGTTGGCAAGGCTGGTGTTGAACTCCTAACCTCAAGTGATCCACCCACCTCGGCCTCCCAAAGTGCTAGGATTACAGGCATGAGCCACCATGTCCAATCTGTGTCTAATTTTTAAAATTGGCTTCATTTTTTTTCCTTTTCTTGAGACAGGGTCTCACTCTACTGTCCAGCCTGGTCTCTAACTTCTGGGCTCAAGTAATCCTCCTGCCTCAACCTCCTGAGTAGCTGGGGATAAAATTTTTACACACTAAAATTTACTACTTTTAAGTGTATCAGGTAACAACCACTGAAGTCATGATTCTAAACATTGTCATCAACCCCAAAAGTTCCTTTGTTCCTCTTTGTAGTCACTTCCTTCTTCCCACTTCCTGGCCCCTAGCAGCCTGATCTGCTATCACTGTAGTTTTGCTTTTCTAAAATTTCATATAAATTGAATCATATTATATATATCTTATTTCTGACTTCTTTCAATTAACATAATACTTCTTTTTTAAAAATGCTCAAGTTGTTGCTTGTACCAGGAGATCATTCCTTTTCATTGCTAAATAGCATCCTATTGTATGGTCATACCACAATTTATTTATCAGTTCAACAGGCAAATACACATTTGGTTTCTTTGCAATTTTTGGTTATTGTAAATAAAGCTGCATTAAACATTCCGGTACAACTTCTTGGGTGGATATATGTTTTCATGGGCCATGTAATAAACACGTTTATATATGTTTTCATGGGCCATATAGTAAACATTTTATATGAAAACTTGATATTGCATGCTGGTGCCTATCTCAGTTTTTTAAAAAAGCACTACCTATAGCAATTCAAATTACTACTGCTATTGAATAATACAAATCACTGACCAAGGTAAGAATCTCTTAATCTATCTCTAAATTAAGTACTCGACTTTAGGATATGGAGAATAGAGCTCACAGTCTAGTGAAAGAGCTGTTATACTGTTTCAAGATGATTTCCATTATCTGCTAAGAGAATTAAAGCAAACTATTTTACACCTCTGTTATTCAAAGTGTGCTCCATGGACCAGCAGTACTGGCATCACCTGGGAAGTGTGGTCCATGGACCAGCAGTACTGGCATCACCTGGGAAGTGTGGTCCATGGACCAGCAGTACTGGCATCACCTGGGAAGTGTGGTCCATGGACCAGCAGTACTGGCATCACCTGGGAAGTTGGCAGAACTGCAGAGTCTCAGCTGCAATCTTTGATCCACTGAGTCAAGTGGATTTGGCAAACCCCATGGGATCTGTGTGTTTGGGAAGCACTGCTAGAGAAGGTCAGAGAAAAAGGGAATTGTATCCAACCGAGAAGATCAGGGCTTCACAGAAAATAGTTTTTGAGGGGAACTGGCAGCTCATTCTAAGTTTTATGCTACATCTTTTAAGAGTCTTTAGAGCTTGACCTTTTAAAGTTTTCAATCAACAGAAGTTTCTCTGAAGAAACTAGTCAGGTTTCCTTTGAAAATAAGTGGCTTTGAGAAAAATTTCCCTCACCACTCTAGGGAATGTTTGTGGGCTTTTTTTTTTTTTTTTTTTTAAATTCCCTGGACACTGTCTTTCCTGTATTATTTTCAGTCTTATCCTTCCATCCATTATTAGTGTCAGTATACTACCGGTAATATGTAGGATTCCTCCATTCACATTACACCTATAGGACACACACCTTATTTTGCATCTCCTGATTCACCTTAGTGCCAATTGAATCACTGGCCACATATTTACAATATTTCCAATTATTGCAATTTACAACTGGAACCCAAGAATTACAGATCTTAGAGCTGGGAAGACCGCAAGAGTTGGGGGCATTTAGACACAGTAATGACTTATGTATACTACAGAAGAGGCAACCAGGATTTTGAAAAGTTTAAAGAAAAAAAAAATTGTCAAAGGCTATCTTGCTAATAGTAGCAAAGTTGGTAATAATGAAGAACATTTTACATGGGTTCCCCTCTAGCACAATTCCTGTCCCATTATGGGTGCACAATATTTACTTATTTGATGAGTAAATAAGTCAATAAATGAAGAAATAAATTACTATCCCCAAACCCACGCGTCTGTTTTTGTTCCAGTCCTCTCTGATCTCTGTGGTTTTCAGTTCCAGAATCTCCCCTTGGGTGGCACTACACGGCCTCCCTCCTCTACTTCTCTGCCTGTGTTTCTAGATTTCCTCTTCTTCCTCTGTCCTCCTAAATACAGGTGTTCTCATGCTGTTATCTTAATTCTGTTTCCTAAACCCATGTTCTCATTACTTCTCACCTTAGCTACTAGCAATGATCTCTAATCTTTCTTCCCTTTAAACCAGCCCACATGCTGTACTCAGCATAAAATCCTCAAAGTGCAGCTCTCACCTTGTCACTCTGCCTGGTATTTATGACTTCCATGATTTGGTCTTAATAATTCGTTGGTAATTTATTCTTTGTAGGTGGTAGCTTAAGATTGTTTGCTTGGCAATCAGACCCCCTGAGTTTGAGTCTCAGCTCTTCCTCTGATGAGATGTATCACCCTGAGAATTTGCCTAATCTTTTTATACTTCAGCTTCCTTGGCTGTAAAATAAGACTACTACTACTTCCTAATAGAGCTATTACAAGTAGTAAATATAAAATACTTAGCTAAGTATCTGGCACATGGTAAAGACTCTCCTAATCTTGTTTTAATTCTTCTTTTAACATTAGTGAAGTATTAGCTTCCCATACACCAAGTGCTCCCTAAAAAATTAGCTTCCTAATGTCCTGGTAGAGATCCTGAAGAACTCCTGACTTTGTGCTAATAATAGCCTCGAAAAATTAAGTTTCCATTACTGTGCTATTATTGCTGCACAATCATTTTAACATCTTAAAGTATCTGTGACAGGAAGCTTTACTCATCTGCTTTTGAATATGAAGTGAAAGGCATTCAAAATAGTATTAATTAATTGGCAAAACTCATCTTAGAATTAGACCCTATTTCTGGCTATAGAAACCATATCTTTTTTATGCTTTTCATAATAAAGCTGCTCTGAAATTTAGTAAAAACAAAAAACTCAGATTTGTAAACGGCATTTCAAATTTATGTTTTGAAGCAAAAAAATAAAAATCAAGAACTCTACAAATAATCTGAGTTGGCAAATAGGTTTCATTCCATTTGGATCCATTACAATGTTGAGAAGAATTCAGATATTGTGTCCTAGGTGTTGAAGTAAATACCATGGTGACTTAAGCAATGTTTAACAAGGTAAGGATAAAGACTGGAATTGTTCTCACCCTAGGCAGAGATTAAGGACAGAAGAATAAACACTGTGCAACAGGTGCCAATAAAAACAGTTAAAATTAGGGCTGGGCATGGTGCCTCACACCTGTAATCCCAGCACTTTGGGAGGCCAAGGCAGGTGGATCACTTGAGGTCAGGAGTTCGAGACCAGGCTGTCCAACATATAGTGAAACCCCGTCTCTACTAAAAACCACAAAAATTAGGTGGACATGGTGGTGCGCACCTGTAATCCCACCTACTTGGGAAGCTGAGGCAGGAGAATGGCTTGAACCTGGTGGCAGAGGTTGCAGTGAGCCACAGTCGCACCACTGCACTCCAGCCTGGGCAACAGAACAAGACTCTGTCTCGGGGCGGGGGGAAGAAAAAAGTTAAAATTAACTAGACACTTATGTAACTGTTCTAAATGCTTCAGACATAGACTTATTTTAATCCTCAAAACCAAACTTTATGAAAGGCTTTATCGTCATCCCTATCATACAGATAAAGACACTAAAGCACACAGAAGTTATAACTTCCCCCAGGATACCCAAGTAGTAAGTGACGGTGCTGAGACTTGAACTCAAGCACACACTAGAGTCCAGGAGCATCATAAAGACTCTCAAAATACTTCCATCTTTTTGATGCCAGAAATTGTAAAGAATGACAGGAGAAACAGCTTTACAAATCACCAAGATGATTACAGTCCAGATTCCACTAAATTGAGATGTTGCTGGCGGTAAAACCTGAGGACCCAGCCCTACCTCCAGCCTTGATTCAGGTCCTCAAGAGTTCTGCAAGTCCAATGGCTCAGGACCATGCTGGGGAAGGACTTTGAAACCCTCATGAGCAATCTCAGTGGGAACAAGCAAGAGCTTAAGAGGTTCCCTAGGACTAAATCACAAGACCACTGTGAGTGTCCATATTGGCCAGCACTACTAAAGCATAATGTTATCAGTCAATAAGTGTCTTTCCCAAAACGATCTCCAAACAAATTTGCTAGAATAATCATTCTCTGACGAACTTTAATAAATCATTGTGTGCCTGCATATATTCATGGGTAAAACATGTAGCTCATTCCTGGTGGACATTTGAACTCCAGATCTCTTTTCAGAATAGTGTTATACATTGATGTCTGAAATCTGTGCAAAGGATTCCAAAACAGTACAAAAAATCAGCCTAAACAATTAAAAGGTACTGTAATGAAACTATCATTAATTGTTGCACTTAAAGACAGAGAGAGAACTAGAACTAATTCTATTGAGAAAACAAGGCCCAAAGAGGGAAAGCCTCTTGCCCAAGGTTATAAAGCTGGTTAACAGCAGAATTTCTATAATATTTGTGATACATA
Organism: Theropithecus gelada; assembly: GCF_003255815.1. NCBI lineage: Eukaryota > Metazoa > Chordata > Mammalia > Primates > Cercopithecidae > Theropithecus > Theropithecus gelada. The sequence goes on along the minus strand of NC_037669.1, from coordinate 18,823,129 downwards.
TAACGTTCTAATTTTAAGAGTTTTCTTACTCCTAAGTATCGGCTAAGAAGAGTCCCAAAGAAAGCCCATTCAATTGAGAATAAAAACAATATTTAAGACTCTCATAGCTCAACCGTGGGATATGCCGAAGGGTCATGGGTTACATTAGCAGTCTTATAGGCCCCCAGCCTGCAAAACTAGTAAGAGAAAAAATAGTAGGCACCTGTCTTCATAGAATAGGGGATTTTAACATCACCCACAAGAGAAACATTGTATAAGAACATTACAAGTGCTCAAGTTTACATTTAAGGAATTTGAGACAATGGTGGTGTTGTCTTTGCTTACCTGCACTTTTAAGAATCTGTGTCCTAAAGGCCCTCTGTTCGCAAAGGTGGAGAATTTGCTAAAGAGGGACCAGGCTGCCAAAGACTCAGGATGCTGCCTGCTGAATTGCTGGGGCCTCTCTGTTAGAAATTATCTAAGACCCGGGATGTGCTGCTTCCTCACTTGCAAATGCTGAAATAAAACATAAAGATAGTATGTTTCTAAGAATGGTTTAGCTGCCCCAGAAAAATGTAAAGTCATTTTTAAAAATTTAAGGAAAATGCCATTTTAGTAAACTCACTTCTGATCGCCTTAAAAATGCTTTACAGGATGATGAAATTACCAAACACCAAAAACAAAACAAAAAAATCCAACAGTACATATTACATTACTGTCTGCCTTTCAGAACTGGCTTTCCGAAGGACCCAGCTCAGTCTCCTTAAAAATAATAACATATCCAGCTCAATTAATCCCAAGTAACCTGGTAATGAAAGAACCATCTGTCTTATTTTCCAGCTTCTCTCCACACGTACACACAGCTTTCCTTTGAAATGCAGAGGTGAGGTGAGAGAAGTAGCTATTTCTCTGAAAATCATTAGAAGAGGAAGGGACAGAGGGAGAGAGGAGAATGAGGAGGAGATCAAGAGGAATAAAAATATCTAGAAGAAAGTGAGGGAAAAAGAAGTGTGGGTGAAGTATTAGAACAACTAGTTTAAAAATGTGCCGTGGGCTACTTTCTTTAAAAAAAAAAAAAAAAAAAAAAGCCGGGCGCGGTGGCTCAAGCCTGTAATCCCAGCACTTTGGGAGGCCGAGACGGGCGGATCACGAGGTCAGGAGATCGAGACCATCCTGGCTAACACGGTGAAACCCCGTCTCTATTAAGAAATACAAAAAACTAGCCGGGCGAGGTGGCGGGCACCTGTAGTCCCAGCTACTCGGGAGGCTGAGGCCGGAGAATGGCGTGAACCCGGGAGGCGGAGCTTGCAGTGAGCTGAGATCCGGCCACTGCAGTCCAGCCTGGGTGACAGAGCGAGACTCCGTCTCAAAAAAAAAAAAAAAAAAATTGAAAAAAATCTCAAACCTCTCTTGCTACAGCTATTTTTACACAAGACTAACACACACACACACACACACACACACACACACACAATGCATGCTCTTTAAGAGGTTAAAAACAATTATGCTAAATCGACTCTGCCTGTGTGCTATAAAAGGCCAGCATGGTTTACGGGGTATTTCAAGTCCATTATTATGGTATTAATATTCCGGTATTTTGCCTATTTAAATTAAAGGCACTTGGAAAATAGCAGGTGCATGAATATCTCATTACCCCTGTGCTGTTTCTTAGAAGCAGAAAATGAAATTCCCACACGGAAGATACCCTCCCTATACTAGAAAAAACAGCAACATCCTTATTTTCAAAGACAAGATGTTGCGACAGATCTTGTTGAAATAACTCTTATCTTTTAAGCCTCCCCACACAATTTAGCTGCATTTTCACAGTCTATTATGCTTTCTTCAATCTACTGTATAAGTCAAAGCCAGGCACAGTGGCTCATGCCTGTAATCCCAGCACTTTGGGAGGCTGAGGCGAGCAGATCACGAGGTCGGATCACGAGGTCAGGAGATCGAGATCATCCTGGCCAACATGCTGAAACCCCGTCTCTACTAAAAATACAAAAAATCAGCCAGGCGCGGTGGCAGCCGCCTGTAGTCCCAGCTACTCGGGAAGCTGAGGCAGGAGAATCACTTGAATTGGGAGGCAGAGGTTGCAGTGAGCTGAGATCACACCACTGCACTCCAGCCTGAGCGACAGAGCGAGACTCTGTCTCAAAATAAATAAATAAATAAATAAATAAGTTCAGACACGCTGAAGAGATATTGCATGTTCAGTTCCAGACCACTGCAATAAAGCAAATATCACAATAAAGCAAGTTACAAATTCTTCAGTTTCCTAATGGATATGTTATGTTTACATAACACTCTCTATTAAGTGTGCAGTAATAGCATTATGTCTAAAAAACAATGTGCATATCTTAATTTTAAAATATTTTACTGCTAAAAATGCTAATGCTTGATCATATGAGCCTTCATTGAGTTGCAATCTTTTTGCTAGTGGACGATCTTGCCTCAGTGCTTATGGCTGCTAACTTACCAGGCTGCTGGTTGCTAAAGGCTGGGGTGGCTGTGACAATGTCTTAAAACAATGACGTTTGCCGCGTCAACTGTCATTTCCCTTTACGAAAGATTTCTCTGTACCATGCAATGCTCTTTGACAGCATTTCAGCCACAGTAGAACTTTCAAAATTAGTCAATCCTTTCAAACCCTGCCACTGTTTTATCAACTAAATTTATCTACTATTCCTAACCCTTTGTTGTCATTGCAACAAAGTTCAGAGCATTCTCACTAGGAGTTGATTTCATCTCAAGGAATCACTTTCTTTGCTCCTGCATAAGAAGTAATCCTCATTCATCAAAGTTTTATTATGAGTTTGTAACAATTCAGTCACTTCTTCAGGCTCCACTGCTAATTCTAGTTCTCTTGCTATTCCCATCACATCTGCAGTTTCCTCCTCCACTACAATCTAGAAGCCCTCAAAGTCATCCATGAGAGTTGTAATCGACTTCTTCCAAACTGCTGTTAAAGTGGATATTTTGACCTCCCATGAATCACAAATGTTCTTAATAACATATAGAATGGTGAATTCTTTCCAGAAGGCTTTGAATTTACCCACATCCATCAATCAGAAGGGTCACTATCTATGGCACCTATAGCTTTACAAACTATATTTCTTAAATAATAAGACTTGAATGTTGAAATTATTCCTTGATTCATAGACTGCGGAATAGACGCTGTTTTAGCAGGCATGAAAACAACATTAAACTCTTCATACAACGCCACCAGAGCTCTTGGGTAACACTGTAGAGCAACAATATTTTGAAAACAATCTTTTTCTTCTAAGCCGCAGGTCTCAATAACTGGCTTAAACCATTCAGTAAACCATGCTGTTCCTTTATAGCACACAGGCAGAGTAGATTATTTTTTAATAGATGGGGTCTCCCTAAGTTTCCCAGGCTGGTCTCGAACTCCTGTGTTCAAGTGATCCCTCTGCCTTGGCTTCCCAAATGCTGGGATCACAGGCGTGAGCTACCACACTTGGTTGATTTAGCATAATTTGTAAGGGTTGTAGGATTTTCGGCATGGTAAATGAGCACTGGCTTCAACTTAAAAGTCACCAGCTGCATTAGCCTCTAACAAGAGGGTCAGCCAGCCCTTTGAAGCCAGGCATTGACTTCTCTCTAGCTATAAAAGTCCTAGAAGGCATCTTCTTCCACTTCTATAGAAGACTGTTTTGTCTACAATGAAAATCTATTGTTTAGTGTAGCCACTTTCATCAATTATCTTAGCTAGATCTGGATAACTTGTTGCAGCCTCTTCTTTAACACTTGCTGCTTCACCTTGCACTTCTGTGTTATGGAAACTGTTTCTTTCCTTAAACCTCATGACTTCCAACTTTTCTTCCGCAGGTTCCCTTAGTCTTCATGGAAAAGAGAGCCTTGTTTGGGATTAGGCTTTGGCTTAAGAAAATTCTGTGGCTTGTTTGATGTTCTATTCAGACCGCTAACACTCTCTATATATCAGCAACATGGCTTTCACTTTATCATTTGCGTGTTGACTGGAGTAGCACTTGTAATTTCCTTCAAGAACTTTTCCTATGCATTCACAACTTGGTTAACTATCTCAAGAGGCATAGTTTCTGGTCTGTATTGGCTTTCAACATGCTTTCCTCACTAAGCTTAATAATCATTTCTAGCTTTTGATTTAAAGTGAGAGATGTGCAACTCCTTTCACTTGAACACTTAGAGGCTACTAGAGGATTATTAATTGGACTAATTTCAATGTTGTTGTATCTCAGGGACCACGGAAGCCCAAGGGGAGGAAGAAAAACAGGGAAAAAACTGGTCGGTGGTCCATTCAGAACACATAAACATTTATAGATTAAGTTGACTGTCTTATAGGGGTGTAGTTTGTGGTGTCCCAAAACAATGACAACAGTAACATCAAAGATCAGTGATCACAGATCACCATAACAGATACAATAATAATGAAAAAATTTGAAATATTAAGATTACCAAGATGTAACACAATGGTAAGAAGTGAGCACATACTGTTGGGAAAATGGTACCAATAGGCTTATTGGACAAACGGTGGCCACAAACCTTCAATGTGTAAAAAGCACAATATCTATGAAATACAATAAAATGAGCCATGCCTGTATCTGGCTCTAACTGCTTCTTTGCATCTTTACTTCTTTATGAAGGCTCCCATGACAAATAAAACTTGTAAAATAAATGTGCATGCTTTTCTCCTGTTAATCTAACTTATGTCAATTTAATTATTGGACCCAGTTGGGACCTTAAGAGGATGAAGGTGGGGTTTTTCTACCACTACATTCTCTGTTAGAATATGCTTATTTTTAAAAATTCTTAGAAAACAAATACCTTAAAAATGGCAAATATTTTATTTCAGAGGCCATTTATGAACTCTAATGGCCTTCAACAGGGAAATAATTATGCTTGGCTATTATGAAAATCATATAGTAACATAAAAAATAGATTTTACCAAAGAAAGTTTTTAAAAGTTTACTACATGAAGATTATTTTTATGTGTTAGATATATGTGTATGCAACACCTTATAGCTAATCCTCACTTATTTCATAAGTTCTTGGAAACTATGACTTTGAGCAAAGTAAGGTATACCAAAACCATTTTTTTCATCAACAATAAAATAACATTGAACAAAAATGTTTTGCTTACGGTTGTAGTTTCCAAAAACCTATTAATGACATTAAATGAGAATGTACTGTACCGAAAGGCATTAAAGAAAAACAAAATCAACTGATGTGCTGAGTTGTAGATTACAGAGAATTTTTTTAAGTACATAAATGTTTCAATTTTCAAAGAAACTGAAAGTGCTTATTTTCATATATCTCTATATACATTTCACTTTTGAAGTGCTAAGTAGCAAACCCATTTAGAAATCAGGAGAAAAGCAAAGGAGTGCTGTTTAATGCCTACTACTAGAGAAGTCTTTACCATAAGACAGAATTTTGAACCTAAAGAAATTATGGATCATGATATATTTGTGCCTCAGGATTATTCTCTCCTTAAATGCACAGAAAGTACAGTTCCTGAGTTTCTACCATCTTCTATCCACTATTACTAATTACTAACTAAAAAATCCATCACAATTTTAAACTTGGAAGGGTCCTTCAAGATTATTTAGTCTGAGCCGGGTGCAGTGGCTCATGCCTGTAATCCCAGCACTTTGGGGGGCCAAGGAGGGAGGATCGCCTGAGGTCAGGAGTTGGAGATCAGCCTGGCCAACATGGCAAAACCCCGTCTCTACAAACAATAGAAAAATTAGCCGGGTGTAGTGGCAGGCACCTGTAATCCCTGCTACTCCGGAGGCTGAGGCAGGAGAATTCTTTGAACCCGGGAGGCAGAGGCTCCAGCGAGCCAAGATCATGCCACTAAACTTCAGCCTGGGCAACAGAACAAGACTCCATCTCAAAAAAAAAAACAAAAAAAAAAAAACAAAACAAAAAGTTGTAAGGCAGTTTAAAGTCAATCTTTTGCTAGTATGCTCTGCATAGTTCCCTATTACTAACCAAAGTCTAATTGTTGGGCTGCTTTTTAAACTGAGGGCTCTTCTATTTTATCAAAGAAGAAGGAATCTTCGATATGCCAAAGTTCAGCATAATGAAGCCTTTATTTACAACATGCCACACTATTTGGAAAATCAGGATTTCATTTAAAAAATAAAGTGAACTGATTTTTTTTTTTTTTTTTTTTTTTTTTTTTTTTTGCTATCAAAGATGTTTTTGGGGCCAGGGGAACTGGGAAAAACTGGACACCAGAGGTGTGGCCCCAATCTGGGTCTGGGAGGATGAATAAGAACACTTCAGCAGAGACCCAGGCAAGGTGCAGAAGGGCAGGCCTGCAAGGCTCAACCTGGAGCATGTCAGGAAGCAAACTGGCTCAATCTCAAAGTGTAGTAAAGAGCAGAGTCAAGAAATGAAGAAAAACCAATATAATCGTAATGAAACTTCTGTTTGCCCCTGGGGCACATCACAGACAGGGAGTAACCAGAAGCAAGAGAGGCAGTTTGTGAGTCAGTTTAGAGAGCCACAGCTTGGACAGGATGTAGCACTACTCAGTTGGGCCATCTTCAGGACCAAGAACCAAGTGTACTCAGGGGATGCAGAGAAGAGGGATCAGAGCACCAGTCCCACAACAGAACCTCTGTATTAGTGCCTAGGACTGCTGAAACAAAGTGCCACATACTGGGTAGCTTAAAACAACAGATATTTACTGTCTCACAGTTCTGGAGGGTAGAAGTCTGAAATCAAGGTGTTATCAGAGTCATGCTCCCTCTGAAAACTGTAGAGAGGAATCTTTCTTTGCCTCTTCCTAGCTTTGGTTCTGCCACCAATCTCGGGCATTCCTTGGCTTGTGGATGCATCCCTCCAATTCTGTCTTCATGTGGCGTTCTCCCTGTGTTTCTGTCTTCACCTGGACACTAATCATATTGCATTAGGGACCCACCCTACTCCAGTGTGACCTCATCTTAACTAATTACATCTGCCATGACCCTATTTTCAAATAAGGTCACAGTCTGAGGTACTGGGGATTAGGACTTCTAAACATCTCTTGGGGTGGTGGTGGGGCGGGGGAAAACTGAACCGATTACACCCTCGTTGAGGTGCCCAAGGCTCACCCTCAGCCAGAGGGATCCTAATGTTCTAGGTCATTCTGAATACCGGGTGCTAATTAATGTGAAAGAAAAACAGGAAAGAATTTATCTACGGTGTCAAAAGTCAGAATAGTGGTTAACATGTGAGGAGTAATAGTGACTGGGTGGGAACACATGGTACCCTTCCGGAGGGCCAGTACTGTCCTATTTCTTCATCTGGAGGCAGCCTGCCTGGGTGCATTCACTGTAAGGAAATTTACTGAACTGTACTTACATGCTTTGTAAGTAATGTCTGATGTATTTCCATAAAAACTTTACAAAACATTAGAGAAGATGGAGCTATCCAAGAAATAGGGGTCTTGGAAGCCCAGCTGGGACCTCAGGGAGGGGCATTATCTGGGAGGAGTTACACAGCCAGGAGTTGGCAGCTCAGCCCTGCTGGTTCAGACACTTGAGTTGTCTGTTCACCTGAGAAGCAGAATTCTTAAGAGGCTGCTTTGTAACTAGAAATGAAGTAATTCATTTAAATTAAGGAAAAAAATGGGCCAGGCACAGTGGCTTATGCCTGTAATCCTAGCACTTTGTGAGGCTGAGGTGGATAGATCGCCCTGAGGTCAGGAGGTGGAGAACAGCCTGGGTAACATGGCGAAACCCCATCTCCACGAAAAATACCAAAAAAAAAAAAAAAAATGCGCTAGGCATAGTGGCTCACATCTATGTTCCTAGCTACTCTAGAGGCTGAGGCTTGAGCTAGGAAGGGAGGTTGCAGTGAGCCAAGATTGTGCCCCTATACTCCAGCCTGGGCGACAGAGCAAGACCCTGTCTCAGAAAAAAAAAAAAGAGCGTGGCATGGTTGCTGATGCCTGTAATCCCAGCACTTTGGGAGGCAGATCACCTGAGGTCAGGAGTTTGAGACCAGCCTGACTGACATGGGCAAACCCCGTCTCTACTAAAAATACAAAACAAAATTAGCCGGGCGTGGTGGCACATGCCTGTAATCCCAGCTACTCAAGAGGCTGAGGGAGCAGAACCGCTTAACCCAGGAGGCGGAGGTTGTGGTGAGCTCAGATCACGCCATTGCACTCCAGCCTGGGCAACAAGAGCAAAACTCCATCACAAAAAGAAAGAAAAAAGAAAGAAAGAAAAACAAAAGAAAAAGAAAAATATAAAGGCCAAGAAGTTTGTATATTTGAACCGGTAGATTGACAACTTCTACAGGCAAATCCATGAGTGATAATTAAAAAGTTGTTTAGTAAGCATGGACCCCACAATAAGGGTATGATCTCCCCTGCACAGTGCTGGAAATATGCTGCTATTCTGCTTCGCTCTGTTTTCCTAGCCTCCTTGCAGATCTCTCCCCGACATTCCACTTTCAGGCTAATTAAAGTTCAAGTAAGTTCTAGAGTTGTTTCTTTCACATCTAATTCTTCTCTGGGAATTTTGAGCTCTTGTGGTTAGGGTGTTTGGGGTCCTAATGCTTAATTTCCAAGGAAGAGGAAACACCACAGAAAGACAGAGTTAAAATCTACTGGACAACACTCAAACTTAGAAAACATATTTTTGGAGTAAAAATGTAAAATTTTTTAGAGCTAAATATTAACATCAGATATTGTATAAGCTATGAATAACACATTGATATATCAAATCAAAGGAGTGGAGAGGGGAAGGAAGCCAAAACTTAATTGCAATGCCAACAAATACATACAAATCAAATATTGATGAAAATGTGTATGTACATTATGATACACATAATTGTGGAAAATGAAACAGTGAATAGAAAGCACTTGGCTTTCTACTGTGGAAAATATATGAAGAAGGTACTGAAAGGTTCAAGGCCACACATTTGTAGTGATCCTCTTGACTTCTCATTGGATGTCTCCATCCCGTCAAAGCCCATCTCTACTATCAAACTTCATACAGAATTCCCTGCCTCAAAACTCACCAATGACACTTCACATTTCTATCCTTCAAACACTCAAGTTATTAAAAGTGAGAGTGCTAAGTATCAATTATGTATTACCTTACTAATGTTTTCATCATATTCTGGTAAAAACAGCAATTGGAAGGAATGTATTACATGCTATATTGTAAGCCCCAAGTCCAAGTTTAGAAGCAACTGCAGAATTTACCTGTTATAAATTGTTTATATAGACCTACTTCCCTAAGTGCCTTATAGAGAGGTATAAATACATAAGCCATAGGCCTCTAAGTCTGTTCCAGTTGGCTCCTATGGCCTGTCCTGCCTCATCTCCTGAAATGCTTGACTCTTGACAATGTGCTCTAGTAACACCAAATTTTGTGCACTTCTCAATCCTTCTTGGCACTGTTTCATGTCTTAGCACCTCTGGTCATACTGTTCCTGCTGCCCGGAATGTTCTCCCTCTCCTCTCACCCTGCCCCTCAATTCCCCTCCCACAACATTCCCACTCCCTGATATAAATTGGAATCATCTGTTGGGATTCCGTTCTTCAAGGAGGACTTCCCTTTCTATCTCTACCCTGCATTTGGATGATGACACACAGGAGTCCAAGCAAGCACACGTAAAGCTGTTTCAAGGACAGAGATAACTACAATGCTCCTACGTTTTGAATCACAAAACAACCACATCTCAGATTTTAAAATGTTAAGTTTTTCAAGGACATTTGGAGAGAATGGTTTTTGCTCCTTAAGCCTAGTTTATTCTGAAACATTCACAGCTCTATTCGACCTACAGATTTTCTTCCCCCAACTCCACTCAAAAACATATGTACATACATGCATACTCACACACACACACACACACACACACACACACTGAATCCCTCTACTATATGTCCATGGATCCCTTTATAATAGCAGAGTACTTGGCACATGATAGACGTCAAGTATTTGTTGCTAGTCACTAAAGAATGATGAAATATAATAACATAGGTAGTTTAACATAGTCCAAAGGGAAGCCAGGTGCTAAGAGGAAACAGACCTGAGAAAAAATTAGAGGTATATAAGACCAATCAGAAAGACTTTCTGGAGAAAGTCAATTTTTAACTGAGGAAGAATAGAATTGTCATAATAGCTATAAAAACAGCGTTATAATAGTAATAGTGGCAGATAACACTGATTAAATATTTGACATTTGGCAGAAACTATGCTCAAATATTTGTATGTGTTTTTTCCATTGTCGTAATTACTGTGATGTGGATATTATTTCAAATTTATAGATAAGGAAAATAAGGCTCAGAAAAGTTAGGCAAATTGTTCAGAATCATGACGTGATAAGTCATGAAGCTGGAAACTGAACACATGTTCTAATCTGGCTTAGATGGTAGAGTGTGACGGGGAAGAAGAATGGCACTGAGTGTCAAAGAACAGCCTTAGCTAAAGCACTAGGAGGCCTGCGTGGCTACAGGGTCAAACAGGACAATAAAGTTAGCAACATGAGATGACAGAAAACCTCAAAAATCAGTGGGAGAAATTCTCTGTATTTTTGAGCAGAAGAAAAATAACGAAAATCATGCTTGAGGAAGGTTATTATGAAAGGTGTATGTCCAGGAATATTGATGGTCATAATTAGAGAGCTTGAATATAAGACTTTTGTAAGAATATGATCTTTTATTCTATGACTAAAGCAGAAGAGCCACACACAGCAAATTTGTAAAAAAAAAATAAAAAAGTTTTTTGCAATAAGAGAGTCAGACTTGTCCTCCAGAAAATTCAGTACCTGCAAAATACTTATAGTTACTTGATGATCAGAAAACACACATATCTCCTTACATCCTGTTTATCAAAAAATCCAATTATTTATCATTTAATTGTAGCATAGCTGGGATAAAACAAGAATAATTAGCTAAATCACTTTGACATCAACCTGAAATATCAGCTTTAAATATTAAAAATATTTTGACAGCAATGTCCTTTATCTCACAAGATCATTTACAACAGAAAGCTCCTTTAACTATCACAATCTATCAAGTAACTAAGATTATAAATTATATTTAATCGCTGCTCTAAAATGTAGTTGAAAAATGCATTTGTACCCTACTTGAATGTCTGTATTATCTATCACCTCACTGCTGTCCTCTAAATGCAACTGGATAACCCATCTTACGGCTTTTAAATGCAATGAGTTATCCACAAAAAAAGAGGGAATTAAAAAAATAAAATCTATGATCTCCTTTTATTCTTTGGCCCTATGCGAACCATAGAAAATGTACACATTCCCTATATCTGCTTCCTCCACCCCTTAATACATTAAGGACTCTTACATATTAGAGTTGCATAAGATTTTAATAAAAGGATTTGAGACTTCCTTCTAGGTTTCCTGCCTAAATATTTGCAATGGAACATTTCCTAAGCTGAAAACTCCATTAAGAGGTCAGAAGCAACAGGCTGATACCTCTTAAGACTACAATCTAATGGTATGAGAAAGGGGATTTCATAGAATCAGCTCAAAGACAAGAGGTCTGTGTTTATATGGCATTTTGCATGGGGGTTTTGTTTTTTTTGTTTGTTTTGTCTTGGTTTTTGTTTTCTGTCTCAATTTCCATCCGTTCAAGTCTGCTACTGGTTATTTCTTGTGTTCTGCTAGCTTTAGGCTTGGTTAGCTCTTGTTCCTCTAGTTCCTCTAGATGTGAAGTTAGGCTGCTAATTTGGGATCTTTTTGAATTTTTGATGTAGGCATTTAGCACTATAAACTTCCCTCTTAGTGCTTTAGCTGTGTCCCAGAGGTCTGGTATGCTGTATCTTTGTTCTCATTCGTTTCAAAGAACATTTTGGTTTCTGCCTTAATTTCACTGTTTTCCGAAAAGTCATTCAGGAGCAAGTTCTTTAATGTTCATATAATTGTATGGTTTTGAGTTATTTTCTTAGTATTGATTTATATTTTCATCGTGTTGTGGTCTGAGAGTGTGGTTGGTATGATTTTCGTTTTTTTGAATTTGCTGAGGATTGTTTTATATCCATTTGTGTGGTTGATTTTAGAGTATGTGCCATGTGCAGATGAGAAAAACGTATATTCTGTCATTTTTTGGTGGAGAGTTCTGTAGATGTCTATTAGGTACATTCTGTCAAGTTCAGGTCCTGAATATCTTTGCTAGTTTTTGGCCTTGATTATCTGTCTAATACTGCCAGTGGGGTGTTAAAGTCTCCCACTGTGATTGTGTGGAAATCTAAGTCTCTTCATAGGTCTTACCTTGTGAATCCAGGTGCTCCTGTGTTGATGGCATATATATTTTGGACAGTTAGGTCTTCCTGTTGAATTGAACCCCTTACCATCATATAATGCCCATCTGTATTAGTTCATTCTCACACTGCTATAAAGAAATACCTGAGTTTGGGCACAGAGGCTTATGCCTGTAATCCCGACACTTTGGGAGGCCGAGGCAGGAGGATTGCTTGAGCCCAGAAGTTCAAGACTAGCCTGGGCAACTCAGTGAGACCCCATCTCTACAAATAACTTTTTTAAAAATTAGCCAGGTGTGGCGGTGTGTACTGCAGTCCCAGCTACCTAGGAGGCTGATATGGTAAGATTGCCTGTGCCCATGAGGTTGAGGCTTCAGTGAACAATGATTGTGCCACTGCACTCCAGCTGGTTCAACAGAGTGAGACCCTATTTTAAAAAAAAGAAAGAAAGAAAGAAATACCTGAAACTAGGTAATATACAAAGAAAAGAGGTTTAATTGGCTCATGGTTCTTCAGGCTGTACAGAAAGCACAGCCGGGAGGCCTCAGGAAACTTACAGAAGCCTCCTGGCAAAAGGTGAAGGGGAAGCAGGCACATCTTACACAACTGGAGTAGGAGGAAAGGTGGGGCTGGGTGGGGGTGCGGCAGCTAAACAACCAGATCTTGTGAGAACTCACTCAATATTACAAGAACAGCACCCACGAGGATGGTGTTAAACCATTAGAAACTGCCCCCCATGATCCAATTACCTCCCACTAGGCCCCACCTCCAACACTGAGGATTACAATTGAATATGAGATTTGGGTGGGGACACAGATCCAAACCATATCACTATCTTTGTCTTTTTTCGTCTTTGTGGGTTTAAAATCTGTTTTGTCTAAAATTAGAATAGCAACCTCTGCTTTTTTCTGTTTTCCATTTGCTTGCCAGACTTTTCTCCATCCTTTTACTTTAAGCCCTTGGATATCAATGAATGTGAGATCAGGCTCCTGAGGTTTCAGGTTTTATGCCACTGTGTTAATCAGAAAAGCCAAAAGTTAGTTGTTTTGTATGCTAGTTAAGTATGTAAGTTAAGAATAGGCCAAAGAATCTCAAAAATAATTTTCTCTCTAAAAATTGTGCCAAGCCTCCCTAGATACTAATAGAGTGGTGATGATGAGACATCCTGAAATCAAAGGACAAGAGGATAAAAGGAATACTGTACAGGTTTCTCTGAGACCTGCCTGTCTTTGTGATATTCCTGTGCTCTGCCCTAGGGAAAAGAGAGGGGAAATCAGTTATGGCCAATTAGTGGGAAGAAAAAAAGGCAACTATGAGTAGAAATTTGTGTGTTTGTGTGTGTGAGAGAGAGAAACAGAGACAGGGAGACAGGAAAGGGCCGCGTGTGGTGGCTCACACCTGTAATCGCAACGCTTTAGGAGGCCGAAGTGGGTGGATCACCTGAGTTCAGGAGTCCAAGACCAGTCTGGCCAACATGGCAAAACCCCATCTCTACTAAAAAATATACAAAAAAATAGCCAGGTGTGGTGGCGCGTGCCTGTAATCCCAGCTACTTGGGAGGCTGAGACAGGAGAATCACTGAACTCAGGAGGCAGAGATTTCAGTGAGCAGAGAGAGAGCCACTGCACTCCAGCCTGGGCGACAGAGCAAGACTCCATCTCAAAAACAAAGAAAAAGAAGAGACAGGAAAGCCCATCGCCACTGGGTGAAGACTGAATTAGGCTCTCATCAAAAATCTCCAGGCATCCCATTCTAATTAGAATACAATTCAAATTCCACAAAATCTGCCTTCCTATCTTACTGACTGCATCTCCTCCCACTCCCTCTTTTGCACTCTTTTTTCACTACCTGTTGTCTTAACTACTCTCTTCTCACACTGCACCTTCTGTTTCTCAAACAACCCAAATTCACTCATGCCTCAGGGCCTTTGCAGGTGCTGGTACCTCTATCTGCCATGCCCTTAACCTTCTGTGCTCCACTTGCCTGGCTCCTTCTCACCATTCACATCTCAGCTCAAATATCCCCTCCTCGGATAAGCTCTCTGACTGCTCTAAAGTAGCTTCCTCTATACCCCTCTCGATCACACCTCCATAATGTACTGTCTTTGTGACACTCACTCTATCTGAAATACAGTTTCATGTACTTATATCTTATTTATTGACTCTGTCCCCAAAAAACGTATGCTCTGTAAGAGCAGGGGCTCTGCTGTGTCCAACAGGGGATACAGCAAAGCCCCTGTGTCCCCCCGCCCCCCGCTCCCCTGCCACAAGAACACTTCTTGTTACATGGTGGACACTCAGTAAATGTAGGTTGACCATTAGGGAAGTCCCACCTCAATGATCACATGGAATAACACCCAAAGTCCTCTGAAAAAAACACTTTCTGCTCCCTTGTTGCCCCCATCTTTCAGCATAGTGACTCTGACCCACAGCCATAAGAACTCCAGGCCTGTTTCCACAACGTGTGGAAGGTGAGAATAACCCTGCCGCCTCTGGAGGAATCTCCAGCTTCCCTGCCATCTCCTCATCTGGGGGCCTTGTTCTTATCATCTCCTAAAGATCTTTCCATTCCCAACCAAATAAAAAGTAAATCAATGTTTAAAACATCTTTCAAAGCCCAGCATTAAACACACTGGAAAGTATGCAATGATGCTATCTGTATACTTTGTCTTAGGCCAAGCATATAAGAAGGGGAAAAAGAAAATGGGGGAGAAGGTAACTTTTCACTCAGCTTTTCAATGTTTTTAAGAAAATCTCCTATGGGCTAGGTGCTTTCCTTTCCCTCCTTCTCAGTGGTCCAGGAAGAGGAAAGCCCCTGGTCAGATACGAAAGTTTGTGGCAGTAAAAAGGTAAACTGGACAATCCCCCCAGATGACCAAAATCTCTCCAAGAAAAAGAAACATGGACACAAGGAAGAAAACCAGGTCTTACTGATCCTGTTATCTTTTACTTTCACAACCTCCCTGCCAGAATCTCAGCACTTCTTAGCCTGATTATGGGACAGTGAAGTTCCTGACCAAGTCTGAGACACTGCAGCTAATTCAGTACTGAGGTGTCACCATCAGGGGAAAGAACTCCAGCTACCCCACAATGGTGTGGGTAACCCCTAAGGGTTAAATTGGAAACTGTGATGTGTGACGTGTGCCATTATCCATCACAGTTGGGACAGACAGGAGAGAATGTTTCATTTCAACTGTGAGGGTGGGGGTGTAACCCTGGGAAAATGTCTTCCAGGTAACATGTAGCTTGAGGTGTATTCAGAAAGGAAAGGACTTTTGGAATATGCCCATTGAAGACAGCATAAACTCCTAGATTTCGCCAGACCCTGCTCACCTAAGTGGCACATCAGAGATGTGCAGAAGATAGAAGGTACCTGGCTGGTGAAAGTCTAAAGTTGTCACAAGGAAGGCAAAATACACAGACCACCTATTCAAGAAGCCCAGCCTGGGGATAACTAGAAAGGTATATTCAGACTAAGGTATATATAAATTGAGGATATGCCAGGCAAAGGAGAAAGATATGCACAGGAAATGGAAGAATGTGTGCATAATGTATACTACACAGGATTCCTGCGATGGTGTAGGCAGAGGTAGAGTCAGACCTTTATGTGAGCCACTGCAACTCAACCTAAGGCAATCTTGGTTTTTTAAGCTATACATGTGGCTAAAAATTCCTTTCTTGCAGGAGTTTTGTCAGGAAGATTAAATAAAATAGCATATGAAAACACACAGAAAATCAGAGTGGGTGCCAAATAGGAGTTCCATGCTTCCTTCACCTGCTCAATAAGCATCACCTAAAATGCAGGCTAAACAGATCTCTGGTCCCCAAACCTGGATGGAAGCACAATTTCCATGGAAGCCATCTGGCAGTTTGCGTGGTTAGCAGATGATGCTTATCAGGGAAATGTGGGAAACATGGCATTATTCACTTCTTCTCCCATAAGGTTCCACATGATGTGGAACACAGAAATGTCTCCAACAGAAGAAAACAGCTGTGAAATCCAGTCCTCTGCCGCTGAATAAGAACACCTACAATTTACAATTTCACAGGAGACAGACTGATGTTTTTAAACGGTATGTCTCTTAATGGTATTCTTCTGTCAATGCTGTCTATTCTTGAGCCTCAAAGGTTTTTTTTTTTTTAATTGATTTAGGGCATAAGAACAAACTATCTCCAACGAATCTGCTGAAATGTAGTCAAAATTGCAGTCCCATTTTACCGCACCATGTAAACAACATATGGTGCTATCTGGGACTTGAGGAACTATAGTAAAAATACAGTTCACATCACAAGGAATGAAGATCTCCCCTCCTGGTCTACATGACCACGAGAACAACTTAGGAAACCAGACCAAGGCAACACTTTCTAGAAAAATTCTCTTCTTATAAGCAAAGTTGCCATTATCTAAAAAGCCTCTGTGGAATTTGGCGTTACTCAGAGACAATAAACTAAATAACATCTTTTTTCGCAGATCTTGGTATGAAAAGCGTTCTTAGTGAAACAAAAAAGAAGCAACAACCAACTTGCAAAAGTCAAATCGGCATGCTTTCAAACGGAAAATGACCTGGCAGCCTGAGCAGATTTTCCCAAATATTTAACATCTCCCTGTAAATAAAAAGACAGTTTTATGGTCTGCAGCTAGGTGAGGAAGATTGAAGACCGGAAAGTCAAACATTCGGGCTAGCCTAAAAGAGGTGGCCCCTGGAGACCCGAAGAGTTATGAGGCTCAAAGGTCAGCGTGGACACCAGACCACAGAGCACGAGGAGCTTCCAGCAGAGCTGCAGTTTCCTTAACTATCCACCCACTCATAGCACCCAGCTGGTCCTCGTAAGGCAAATGGGACTTGCGAGTTTAGAATCGGTGTGATTTCGGATACACTAGCAGTCACCATGTTATTTTC
Organism: Theropithecus gelada; assembly: GCF_003255815.1. Lineage (NCBI taxonomy): Eukaryota > Metazoa > Chordata > Mammalia > Primates > Cercopithecidae > Theropithecus > Theropithecus gelada. The sequence continues at coordinate 18,806,011 of NC_037669.1, read as the reverse complement.
ATCCCTACCCCCACACAGTGTTTTTAAACATCATCTTTCAACGGCAACCTCTTCTCCCCCGCCTGCTCCTCCCCAGCGCCCCCGCCAACCCCCGCTACTGAAAATCCCACAGAAGGTGCTTTGGGTTTGTTTTTGGTTTCTGGGCTGTCGCTTTTCATAGGTTTTCTTTTAAGCCAAAAGAACAGCACACAAGAAAGACGCTTGAGATTGCTGGGATCTCCGGAACCGGCGGCCGCAAAATGACAAGTTGCTTCGCCCTTATCTTGAAAATTAACAGCAGCCCAAACACTGCAATTTACTCACCGTCCTCCTTTCTCCTAAGCTGCCTTGCTGCTTGTTTTGTTAGGTCTAGTTCTACTGTGGAGGGAAGAAGGGTTTCTCGAAAAACTTTATACGGTAAGAGACCAGAACCTTCCAGACCCCTCAACCCTCCTCGCGTACAGACCCTTTTACAAGAAAACAATAGTGAACGAGGAGCTGGACACTCCTCTTGGCTTCCCAATTGCACAACCCCGCCGGCGATTCGACAAAAGAGGGTCCCAGAGCAGATTATCTCGGCCCCCACGGCTCCTGGGCTTACCCGCGAGGCTGCGCGCCCCTCCCGCCCTTCACTGGGGCTCCAGGATTCCCGGGCGCCCTCTCGGCGGTGGCTGCGGCGCACCTCGGGTGGCTCGCGGGTCCCAGCGCTCATGGCCCCTTTACGCCTCCGCACGCCACCTCCTTGGTACTGGCAGGGTATGTGGAGGGGTAAACAGCGCTCCGTGTCCCCACCCCCAACCCTGAGCCTCAGAGGCTGCAAAGCCGGAGGGTCCGGGCAGCACAGACCCCAGGCCGCCCGGACCCCGGCCCAGGACGCGGTCTCCCCGCATCCCAAATCTCCCTCACCCGGGCAATGCAAACCCGCAGCGAAGCCGGCCGGCGAAAGTGACCCGCCGAGGCCCAGGAGCGACGACCGCAGAGGCGCGCCGGGCTCCGCGACCTGGGGGGCCGCTGCTCTCAGCCCGTCCGCGCCGCTCACTCCAGCCGGCTGCTGCCTCTCTCGCGGCGCCTGCGGCATCGGGCCGCAGAAGCCTGAGGCCGGCGGAAACCAGAGGAAGGTGGCGCGGGCCAGGGGCGGCGCGGGCACGATTCCTTCCCCCCGGATCCGGCGGGGGAGCAGAGGAGGGAGCAGCGCTGCCGGGACTCTCAGGCTCCCGCCAGCCAGGATCCCGGGCGACTGCGCTGAGCGCCTCCGGAGTCGCGGGAAGCTCCTCCTGCTCCGCGGCTGGCGCCAGTTGCACGGTGGCCGCGGCCGCCCCCAAATTCGAGGAGGAAGGTGCAAAGTGGTGGGAGGTTGCGGGCCTCGCTATTCCAGGGGAGGTAGGGGGGCGAGGCGGGAGCGCAGCCAAATCCCTACCTTTCGGGCGGGGCGGACACCAGCCGCGCGCCCTCGCCGGGCGCCGGGACCGGAAAATCACCGCGAAGGGAGGGACGAGGAAAGGCGGCGGGTGGCTTCAGGACAAGGTAGGAGGATCGATTTCCACAGCCAAGAAGACACTCCCATCCCGCCCTGGTTTGTTTGGAAAGCTGCAGGAGCTAAAGTGAGGGGTGGCCGGGTACTCCCCTTCCCTGCCGGGCTGGCAGGCGGCAGAAGTAAATACTGAGGCGTGTCGCGCCGCGGACTGACTGTGACACAAGGCTCAGCAGAAGGTTTGGTCCCTATCAGAAGGGGCGGAGTGTTCAGAGAGCTCCTTAATTCCGTGGCTCTGCCCTTCAAGGGCAAATGTGTTCGTACTTTTTATCTTTTGAAGGAGATAATTTGGGAGAACGAGGGTGGAACGTGCTTTTTGCCTTTTCTTTTCTCTCCATAGGAAAAACCCTACGTTGTTTATGTCCTCTTACTTGGATGGCTCTGACTACTTTTTATAATGTGTTTGTCAAATAATTCCTTGTCTAGAAACATTCAGGTCATAGCTCCAACCTTTGGGCCCTGAGCAGTGTAATCACGTGTGATCAAATGACCCCAGAGAGAAGACCCACGGACTTGGATGTAATTCAAAGTTGGCAACGTGTCACGAACTGGAACAAAGTCCTTCATCTGTGATGAGTTTTCTGGTATTTGTCTTTTTTTTTTTTTTTTGAGACAGAATCTCGCTTTGTCACCCAGGCTGGGGTACAGTAGCATGATGTTGGCTCACTGCAAACTCCGCCTTCCGAGCTCAAGCGATTCTCCTGCCTCAGCCTCCCGAGAAGCTGGGATTACAGGCGCGCCCCACCACGCCCAGCTAGTTTTTGTATTTTTAGTAGAGATGAGGTTTCACTGTGTTGGCCAGGCTGATTTCAAACTCCTGACCTCAAATGATCCACTCGCCTCCACCTCCCAAAGTGCTCTGGTATTTGTCTTCATTGTAACAACAGCCCTAGGAGGTACCATTTGTTATTTTCCCAATCTTACTTAAAAAAAAAAACAACAAAACAAAACTGGCGGGGCGTGGTGGCTCACACCTGTAATCCCAGCACTTTGGGAGGCTGAGGCGCGCGGATCACGAGGTCAGGAGTTCCAGATCAGCCTGACCAACATGGTGAAACCCCGTCTCTCCTTAAAATACAAAAATTAGCCAGGCGTGGTGCTGCGCACCTGTCATCTCAGCTACTCAGGAAGCTGAGGCAGAAGAATCACTTGAACTTGGGGAGGCGGCAGTCGTAGTGCGCTGAGATGGCGCCATTGCGCTCCAGCTTGGGCGACAGAGCGAGATTCTGTCTAAAACAAAATCTCAGCAGGTTCAGATTATTCATATTCTTTGCCCTTTCTACAGATTGCCTTTGACATAACCCACACAGATTTTGTAATTTTAAATGTGGCTCTTGAGACATCAGGATAGTGAAAGACTTTGGGGGAAATTATCTGAACTGGCTGGTATTGAGGTTTACTTTGCTCTTTTAATTTCTCCTGGATTCTTCATTGACCTCTTCTTCATGATCTTAAAAACCAAAACTGGGCCAGGCGCGGTGGCTCACGCCTGTAATCTCAGCACTTTGGGAGGCCAAGGCGGGCGGATCATGAGGTCAGGAGATCCAGACCATCCTGGCTAACATGGTGAAACCCCGTCTCTACTAAAAAATACAAAAAAAAATTAGCCAGGCGAGGTGGCAGGCGCCTGTAGTCCCAGCTACTCAGGAGGCTGAGGCAGGAGAATGGCGGGAACCTGGGAGGCGGAGCTTGCAGTGAGCCGAGATCGTGCCAGTGCACTCCAGCCTGGGTGACAGAGTGAGACTCCATCTCAAAATAAAAAAACAAAACTGTATTTCACCTCATCCACTCTGGCCTTCCGGACTTTTTGAATCTGCAAAGTAATGTGCAAAGGAGAGAGGCTATCTGCTGTTCTGAGGTGATGTTTGTGTTTCCTATGTGGTAGTGGCCAGTAGTGACTACTGTTGACGCCAACCTAGTTCAAAAGCTGCCTCTTCTGCTGACCTGCTGTGTGACTTTGAGCAAGTGGCATCACCACAGTGGGCTTCTTTTGTGTCAGGTGTAAAGTGAGATAATATAGCTTTTCTTGAAGGGCGATTAGGATTAAAGCAGTCTCTGTTGTAAAGAAGGTTTGGCACGGTGCTTGCCCCCAAAACCATCAATTCAGGAAGTAAAATGTTGACTTTTAAAATAACACTAAAAATATTAACTACCAGACATTGCCCACCATGAGTCAGCCACCCACCATGCATTGTACCTTTTCCTCTCACTCACCCTGCAAGCCAGTCATGGTAGAAAGGAAGGAACAGAGTCAGGTGGTCTAGGGCTGTACTGCCTACATGGGAGCTGTGACTCAAAGGAAAGCACCCGAGGCCAAAATCATTGTTCTTTCTGAGATATCACCGCTATGTAACTCTCTGTGATGGGAGGGGCTTTTGATCTGTGTAACATTAATTTTTAAAAATTCAAGATATATTATTGTATGGGCACATGATTGCTATTATGTAAATATTTTATATTCCTGTGGAAACTGACAAAGTCTTAAGTAGGGTGATGTAATTATAAGTCTTTAGTCCTCTCTGGGTTAGTGTTTTTGGTCATTGTTTTGGAGAAATGCTTTCCCAATATATGTATATTTAATTCAGCCTTTTGGTAGAAGATTTCTTCTACTAAGCTGGGAGGGGAAAAGCCACAAAGGAGGGGAGGACTCTTGGGACATGCAAGGTCTTTGAAAGGTCCCTAAAATTATAATTTTGAGGCAGTGTACATATAGGGCTGGCCCTGTTTTGCTGGGTTTGTTTTTTTATTATGGTGGTGCAGTCCCTTTGAAATAAATGCTGTTGTTTCATAGACTGTGGCCTCTGCACACCAGTGACAGGTGAAGGCCAGGTTCCCCCACATTACCATGGGAGGCCATTCAGCACTAAATGTGTACTCTAGAATACACCAAAGTATTTCTTCCTCATCCCCATCGTAGGGCCTGCCTTCTAAATTCTCCTGTTCTGTGCCAAGTACAGCCTTTTCTACCATAATTGATGGCAAGAATGTCTATTCCTTGTAGGAGAGACCTACTCATAAGGGTGTTCTCTCAGCAAGACAATCAGATCAGATCACAGTAGGTGAACCCCAGGACTGGAGCTACCTATAAAGTGACACAAGGCCACTTTCTGATAACATCCTCTTAGAATAATTTTTAAAACTTTAAAAAAAATTTTTTTTCCTTTACAGTACATGATGTTCAAAAGGTTTCTTTTTAAAAACAGTTTTCAAGGTCGAGTTCAATGTTTTTTTTTAATTTGACACATTGGTCAGAGAACATCGAGTTCAATTTTAAACACTATCTGACTCATGACCGAGCTTGACCAAGCTAATGGTTTTTAGATACAATCCTTGCTCCAACTCAAGGAGAAAATCCTGCCAGTGCAGTCTTCTGTCTTGGAGTTTTATCTCCTATAAGCAATTATTTAAAGAACATGTGCATCTCAAAGAGAATAAGCCACAGTGGACCAGGCACAGTGGCTCAAGCCTGTAATCCCAGCACTTTGGGAGGCTGAGGTGGGTGGATCACGAGGTCACGAGTTCGAGACCAGCCTGACCAACATGGTGAAACCCTGGCTCTACTAAAAATACAAAAAATTAGCCGGGCGTGGTGGCGCACACCTATAATCCCAGCTACTGAGGAGGCTGAGACAGAAGAATCGCTTGAGGATGGGAGGCAGAGGCTGGAGTGAGCTGAGATCGTGCCCCTGCACTTCAGCCTGGGCTACAAGCGAGATTATGTCTCAAAACAAAAGAATAAGCCACAGTGTCTAAGCAGTCTAAATCCTGACTTAGAGCTATGACTGTCCACGGCGTAGAAAATGTATCACATTAGCAAAAAGCAGTTTAGTTGCGGTAAGCAGTCATACTTCTCCAAAATCTCTATTTCAGACTAGAGTCTCAGCTACATTTTTGCATATGTAAATATCCATAGTGATGATTTTCCCACTATTGTGATTGTACAAAAAAGGAAGTCAAGTCTACCAGGAAGCTTATTTGCAACTTCATAAATGATGATGTCCTTATGTTCTGCCAGTTTTGCCAAAGTTTCAGGGGTCTTAGTTGCTCAGTCTCTTTTACCACAGGCTGGAGGGTGAGGGGAGGTGGGATGGTGGGACTGGGGACAGGTTCATCACAGACTCCTGAACATGTAGAGCATCTGTACGGTGGAAACTGTAAATAGGGCAACGGACAGAAAATAAGTGCAACGTATTATTTTTTTAAAGGGAGACTATCCAGAATACGTTACAAAAAATGCCTATGGATCAGTACCCAAAAAAAACTATTTTAAAATAGAACACAAGCCATAAACAAGCAATTCATACAATAAATACAAGGGCCAGGTATGGTGGCTTACGCCTGTAATCCCAGCACTTTGGGAGGCCGAGGCAGGCAGATCACCTGAGGTACGGAGTTTGAGACCAGCCTGGCCAACATGGTGAAACCCTGTCTCTACTAAAAATACAAAAATTAGCCAGGCACGATGGCAGGCACCTGTAATCCCAGGTACTAGGAAGGCTGAGGCAAGAGAATTGTTTGAATCCGGGAGGCAGGGGTTGCAGTGAGCCAAGATCGTGCCACTGTACTCCAGCCTGGGCGACAGTGAGATTCTGCCTCAAAAAAAAAAAAAGAAGAAAAGAGAAATACAAATAGTTTACAAGCATGTGCAAAACTTTATGTCCTTTTATAATAACACTACTTTTAAAAATAAAAAATATTGAGAAATAAGATTGGCTGAAATGCCGGGCGCGGTGGCTCAAGCCTGTAATCCCAGCACTTTGGGAGGCCCAGACGGGCAGATCACAAGGTCAGGAGATCGAGACCATCCTGGCTAACACAGGGAAACCCCGTCTCTACTAAAAATACAAAAAAACTAGCCGGGCGAGGTGGCAGGCGCCTGTAGTCCCAGCTACTTGGGAGACTGAGGCAGGAGAATGGCGTAAACCCGGGAGGCGGAGATCTGGCCACTGCACTCCAGCCTGGGCGACAGAGTGAGACTCTGTCTCAAAAAAAAAAAAAAAAAAAGATTGGCTGAAATTAAAAAATGAATGAGATATAATTTTGTCAAAAGATGTCAGAAAACTTTATGGAATTATAAAGTGCTACTTCCTTGTTAGAGGGCAATTTGGTGATTGCTATCAAATTTACAAGGTTCTTTAGGGTTTGAATTTCAAAACCCTGATTAAACTTCCTTAACTTTTCTCCTTAGAAGGCATTTTGGCCTCAAGTCAACAAGCAATGTAGCAATGTAGGGGGTGGAAAAGCTACCTTGGTCAACACAGGAGGAAAGCTTCCAGTTGCTGAGCAGTTGCCAACACAGATTCAGAAATGGTGGGAGCTCTCCCTGGAGTTGTGTGGGGGCAGTCTACAAAATAATGGCAATTTAGGGCAAGGCAGCTTCCTCAGAGCTCTTACTCGATTATGGGAAGGACTAGAAGCCTGAACTACTGTATGAGTTGATGGGCCCCCGTTTCAGGAGAGGAGGGAGGTATCCCACCCTTCCCACATGTCTGTGGAGCTTTTCTCCTCATTTCTGCTTCAGTCTCATAACTAATCATTCTGTCAAAGTATTACAAATAGCTTTACTTTAGGTATACACTTAATTCATTAGTTATGCTTAACCTTTTTAGCTTACACCTTTGTCTCCTTTTGGGGGGGTTTACAGAGCTGGACTTAAAGCAACTTCATGTGAATGTAAAATTATTTCCAAATGCTTGATTTTCACAATAATCCCCTGTTGACTTTGTAGCTGAAAATTTTGTGTTTTTCAAAACATTTTACACTTAGAAAGTTTTACATGCAATTGCTTAGAGACATCAAATTGACTTTTACTTGTTGAGGAAAGGAGATAAATTACTTTTCTGAGAAGCTGTGACAACAGCTGATATTGTAAAGGGGTGTGTGCGCGATTATCATTAGGATCTTGATAGTTACAGTACTTTGGCTATTTATTCTCATCCTCGGAATTAAAAGAACTCATCTACCCCCAAACTTAAAGGAAATTCTCTCATCATTGTAGGGATACTTAGAGTGGCTTGTCAAGCTGAGACACTAATAGGATACAAACTTAGTGCTGGGGAATACACAAGGAATTGCCCCCCGTTCACACTGGGGGCCCTCTCTCAGCTTTTGATCATTACACCTGGAGGTAAATGGAGTGGCAGCAAGAGAATAGGAAGAAAAAAAAAAACCTCACAGGTGAGTTCATATTTATTATATCCCTCTAGATGCTAGGAGATTTTCTATATATTGCTTATCACACACATCAACCCTGAGGGCTACCATTATACCCATTTTCCAGATGAGGAATTGAAGATTCAGAGAAGTTTCATAATTTGTTCAAGGATCTAGAGCTAATATGTGTCAAAACTGGGACACAGTGCTTTTCTGTTCAAGAAATGAATGATATGAGAAAATTTTTTTTTAAATTTATTTATTATTATTATACTGTAAGTTGTAGGGTACATGTGCATAACGTGCAGGTTTGTTACATATGTATACTTGTGCCTTGTTGGTGTGCTGCACCCATCAACTCGTCATTTACATCAGGTATAACTCCCAATGCAATCCCTCCTCCCTCCCCCCTCCCCATGATAGGCCCCGGTGTGTGATGTTCCCCTTCCTGAGTCCAAGTGATCTCATTGTTCAGTTCCCACCTATGAGTGAGAACATGCGGTGTTTGGTTTTCTGTTCTTGTGATAGTTTGCTAAGAATGATGGATTCCAGCTGCATCCATGTCCCTACAAAGGACACAAACTCATCCTTTTTTATGGCTGCATTTAATACCTATTATTCTACAATGTGACATTGCAGGAAAACATTTACAGCCATAGTAAATTTAACATGAATCCTGTGAAGCCTTAATTAGCCTTTCGTGAATGGGTATCAAGCTGTCAGCTGAAATGGAATTGCAGTCATTTCCAGTTTCCATTGTTTCAGTTCTGGTTCTCAAACACCATCGTGTTTTCTTCAGGGGTATGTAGAATGTAGATTACTGAAAACTTTCTTCAGGACCACAGGCATCATTCCTCCTAGCCGAGTCAATGATCTCTTTCACTCACTCTCAGGGATGGATCCAATTTTTAAGGTAACTGTAGCGGCATCTGGCTCATCATAGAGAAAATACGTTTAGCAGCTCCCTGGGAGCATGCAAAGCCAGTACTTCAATTCTTCATTTCTGCTTCTTATGGGGAACTGTTTATTATACTACAGAACATTATGAATACAAGAGAAACAGCATTAATAATTAAACAGCCATACATACAGGGAACATCTTGCAATGAACTGAATGTGTGCCCCAAAAATTCATACATTGGAACAGCTTTCATTCCTCCCTAAAGGAAGTGAGCCCTTTGGGAGGTAATTAGGTCATGAGGGGGAGCACTCATGATTGAGAATACTGCCCTTATAAAAAGGGACCCAAAGATCTCTCTCACACTTCTTCTATCATGTGAGGATGCGATAAGAGGATGGCAGTCTGCAGCCTCGAAGAGGATCCTCAGCCAAGCTCAACCGTGATCTCAGACTTCCAGCCTCTGGAACTAAGAAATAAATATCCACAGTTTCCAAGCCACCCAAAGTCTATGGTACTTTGCTGTAGCGACCCAAACTAAGACTTGTGAACATCTGAAATAGAAGTATAAGGAAAGATTTAAATTGGCTATTTTTTTCGAGTGATTTTGACTACTAATCTGTTTTACTACAGTTTTTGTTTGTTTTTACTATATCTTCTTGTAAACCTTTTAATTTACTTTTTGTACTCAGAAGTGCCATGTTGGCCGGGCGCGGTGGCTCAAGCCTGTAATCCCAGCACTTTGGGAGGCCGAGGCGGGTGGATCACGAGGTCAGGAGATCGAGACCATCCTGGCTAACATGGTGAAACCCCGTCTCTACTAAAAATACAAAAAACTAGCCGGGCGTGGTGGCGGGCGCCTGTAGTCCCAGCTACTCGGAGGCTGAGGCGGGAGAATGGCGTGAACCCGGGAGGCGGAGCTTGCAGTGAGCCGAGATCGCGCCACTGCACTCCAGCCTGGGCGACACAGCGAGACTCCGTCTCAAAAAAAAAAAAAAAAAAGAAGTGCCATGTTGGCAAAAGTTTTCTAAATCCTGTTCATTAATGGCAGTGGCTGTTACTTGTGACGAGTATGTTAACCATATAGTGACGTACTGACCATCCAAACAGCTATCTGCAATGCTTCAAAAGTGATAAATACTGATAACTTCAATCATCATTATAATTTTTTTACTATCCCAAAAAATGAAGGGTCTTACGAATCCTTGCCTAAGGACTAACAAAGAACACATATAATTTGTGCTCTTTGGAGAAAGGGAAGGATGTAAGCAGAATTTAATTGTATGTCTGTGCTTATCCCGTAATAAATTAATGCATTTTAACCAAATCAAATGGGTCCTGGACTTTGGACCCACAGTATTTTGTATAACTGAGAAAAGATTTTACTGGCTGTAGACTACAAAGTTGAATATTTTGAATCTTCCTGGGACCTTTGTAGTGAAGAGTCCTGCTTACTGACAATGTCTCAGATAGATAAAACTCTAATCCACAGGCTGGAAAACAGTAACACACCAGTACGAAAGATTTGGAAGTTGTTCCTAAATTTTACTTAACCCCAGGATTATTCACAGGTTCATTTGAACATCACTTCAGAAAAGGTGCATGTGTCTTCCAGTTCAGTACCGCCCACCTCCAACATTTATTCTGTATCTGAGATCTCTCAAGGATTCATTAACCAACTTCCATTGAGGGGCTAGCGAGTCTTCTATTCCTAGCCCTGACTACTTTCTGTTTTGTTTTGTTTTTTGAGACAGAGTCTTGCTCTGTTGCCCAGGCTGGAGTGCAGTGGTGCAATCTGGGCTCACTGCAACCTCTGCCTCCTGGGTTCACGCCATTCTCCTGCCTCAGCCTCCCAAGTAACTCGGACTACAGGCGTCGCCACCACGCCCGGCTAATTTTTTGTATTCTTTAGTAGAGACAAGGTTTCACTGTGTTAACCAGGATGATCTCGATCTCCTGACCTCGTCATCCGCCCGCCTTGGGCTCCTGAAGTGCTGGGATTACAGGCGTGAGCCACCGCGCCCGGCTGCTCTGACTACTTTCTTAACTCTTTGTCTTGTATCTCCAATTGCCTGCTGAACATTCAATTCAACATGTGTTTATCAGTTCCCAATGTAAAGCTAAACTCTTTAGGCTTCCAGCTCAGCCAGCCGTTTAACTTAACATTTTTATTGGTGATAATGATTTTTCTTCCATTTCCCCACTTATGAAACCTCGGTCATCCTGACCTCTCCTTTTTCCCATCTTACTTGATCTTTCCTCCTTCATGTCATTAACATACTTCACATTCAATTATTAATTACATCTTTACTTAGTGCCTTTACTTTGCCAGGCACTATAGTTCTAGGTGCTAGGAGTACAGTTTACCAGCAGAAAAATAAAAATAAATTATTACTTGCTGTCTCTTTCTAGAGGCTCTCTCTGTCTCTCTCTCTCTCTCCCTCCCCACCCTCAAGAGCAAATTTTTTATTTTTTTATTTTTAACAATGTTTAGAGACAGGGTCTTGCTCTGTCACCCAGGCTGGAGTATAATGAATAACACAATCATAGCTGACTGTAGCCTCCAATTCCTGGGCCCAGGTGATCCTTCCACCTCAGCCTCCTGAGTAGCTGGGACTACAGGTGCCCACCACCACACCGGCTATTTATTTTTTGTAGAGACAAAGTCTCACCATATAGCCCAGGCTTGTCTCCAACTCCTGGCTTCAAGTGATCCTCTGCTTGGCCTCCCAACGTAATGGGATCACAGGTGTGAGCCACCATGCCTGGCTGCTTGAAAGAGTCTTCAAAGGTCATCTTGTTGATCCCTTTATCTCTGTTTCACTTGTGCTTCCCCTCCCATAGTGTTCATTCCCATTCCCTGTGTGAGGTCTCCTCACCTAGAGCTGGGATCTGTGTGATGCTATCCCAGGGATCCACAACTCACCATTCTACTTCTCAGTGTTGGGCTAGTCGCCCAAACTCTTTCTCTGCTTAGGCTTCTTTTCTGTTTCTCCCTAGAATAACCTGCCTCTTCCACCTCACCACACTCATTCCCCAAAAACAAAGCACAACAGTGGACTCTGGCTTCTCTGACTCAATCAGTGTAAGAATTTTTTTTTTTTTTTTTTTTTTTTTTTTTTTTTTTTTTTTTTTTTTTTGAGACAGAGTCTCGCTCTGTCGCCCAGGCTGGAGTGCAGTCGCCGGATCTCAGTTCACTGCAAGCTCCACCTCCCGGGTTCCCGCCATTGTCCTGCCTCAGCGTCCCAAGTAGCTGGGACTACAGGTGCCGCCACCACGCCCGGCTAATTTTTTGTTGTCTTTTTTAGTAGAGACGGGGTTTCACCGGGTTAGCTAGGATGGTCTGGATCTCCTGACCGCGTGATCCGCCCCGCTCGGCCTCCCAAAGTGCTGGAATTATAGGCGTGAGCCACCGCGCCTGGCCTCAGTCTAAGATTTTTAAACAAAAGAAACACGAGTTGTCTTCTGGATATCTGGTGACTTTTAGTTTTTATTCTGTAACCAAAAAGTCACTGAGCCAACAGAACACCAAAGCTCTGTTACCTTCTTGAGATGGAGGAGTGATAAATGTTTACAGCAGGGATATATATGGGAACATAAAGAGATTTAAGACAAATTCCTGTTTAACAATCATCTATCAACACAAGACAAAAAATAGCCGCCCCAAGTATATGAAAGTCCTCAACAGTCAGATGAAGCAGGAAAAAAAAAAAAAAATTGTTGAGCACTAAAGAGGAGCTTTGGGCCAGGCACAGTGGTTCACATCTGTTATCCAAGCACTTTGGGATGCAGAAGAATGACTTGAGCCCAAGAATTCTAGACCAGCCTGGGCAACATAGTGAGACTCCTTCTCTAAAATATTAGCTGGGTGTGTTGGTGCATGGCTGTAACCCCATCTACTCACAAGGCTGAGGCAGGAAAATCTATTAGTCCAGGAATTCAAGGCTGTAGTGAGCTGTGATCGCACCACTGCACTTCAGCCTGGGCGACACTGCAAGACCCTGTGTCAAAAAAAAAAAAAAAAAAAAAGCCAGGAGCTGTGGCTCATGCCTGTAATCCCAGCAATTTGGGAGGCTGAGGCAGGCGGATCATGAGGTCAGGAGTTCGAGACCATCCTGACCAACATGGTGAAACCCTGTCTGTACTAAAAATACAAAAATTATCTGAGCGTGGTGGCACGTGCCTGTAGTCCCAGCTCCTTGGGAGGCTGAGGCAGGAGAATCTCTTGAACCAGGGAGTGGGAGGCTGCAGTGAGCTGAGATTGCACCACAGCACTCCAGCCTGGCGACAGAGCAAGACTCCATCTCAAAAAAAAAAAAAGAGGGATTTTGCGTTGATTATCATATCTAATGGCAACAAATCTGGCAGTTAGATATTACCGAGGTAATATGATGACAGCAGAAACAGTCAAGGACAGAACCAGAGGCAAACCTAGGTCTCTGTGGGTCCAAAGCAAAGACACACAAATTCACCTGACGGAAGGGAGGGATCCAGTGCTCTTTTAGGAACCCTCTCAATTGACTGTGACATAAAAAGAAAAATTTTAACTGAGGAGAACAAATATAACTTAACTCCCAACTTTCTGAGGTTTGATGAAATATTGATAACAAGTAACTAATTCGTGTCATTACTTTTTCTTTTTACTTTAAGACTAAATTTCACGTTTGTCATTACATTAACATTTCCATTTTTTTCCTAGTAAAAATTGTGCTTTTCTTACTATCCTTAAAAATAAAGATCTTGGAATGGCCTATTAAGTAAAAAACTGTCTGAGTGCAGCAGCCCGGACCTTACAGTTTCCTTTCTTTGTAAATGTTATTTCGGAAAAGATTCAGTACTTTAGGAATTGAGTCGCCTTTTCCAAATTGTGTCGTGCTGGGAGATGCTAATCTGAGTTCCAAGAACAAAGGATATCTCGCAAACAAGATTGAGTGCTAACCTCGCCTCCCACACCCCCGCCTCCAGGCCATATTCAGTACATATTAGCATATTAAAAAATCAGGTAAAAACAGCAAAAAGGAAAGGTGTTTTAACTTTCCTTAAATGTTAAACAGATCTAAGCAAGCTTGTTTTTGTGTCAAAGACTTTTTTATTCAGTATTCTATCATAATTTCCTATCTCTATCTCCCAAAGCAAATTAAAACAACGATAAAAAACCAACTGCTGTAGATTTGGGTCTGTATATATCCAGTTAGAGAACCAAGGGCTGGGATCTTTGATAAAATCATCTGTGACTATAAAAGGTTAAAATGAAAGTCACTTTATTTCATTAGGAATGTATTTGTCAATCTATTAATTTATTTTAGAGACAGGGCTGGAGTCAATGGCACAGTTATTCACTGCGACCTCAACTCCTGGGCTCAAACAATCCTCCTGTCTCAGCCTCCTGACTATCTCGGACTAAGAGATAACACTACCACACATGGCATATCTAGCTTTCTATCTATCTATCTGTCTATCTATTTATCTATATTTATTTTATTTATTTATTATTATTATTATTATTTTGTAGAGAGGGAGTCTTGCTATGTTGCTCAAGCTGGTCTTAAATATCTGTCTTCAAGCAATCTTCCCGAGCTGGCTTTACAAAGTACTGGGATTATGGGTGTGAACCACCACACCCGGCTCTAGAAATATATTTAGAAGAAAATTGCATGGCAAACTTGCAGTGACAGGTATAATATAAAATCATCTCTGTATTTTCGAAACCATACATCTATCAGCATTTCCTTTTTTTTTTTTTTTTTTTTTGAGACAGAGTCTGTCTCTGTTGCCCAGGTTTGAATGCAGTGGCGTGATCTCAGCTCAGTGGAATCTCCACCTCCTGGGTTCTAGACATTCTCCTGCCTCAGCCTCCTGAATTCCTGAATAGCTGGGATTACAGATGCATGCCACCACACCTGGCTAATTTTTGTATTTTTAGTAGAGATGGGGTTTCACCATATTGGCCAAGCTGGTCTTGAACTCCTGACTTCAAGTGATCCACCCACCTCAGCCTCCCAAAGTGCTGGGATTACAGGCATGAGCCACCGCACCTGGCCAGCATTTTCTAATATTTTATTATGTAAGTATTTATGTTTTAGTTCATACATAATAAAATAGATTCTGGTCCAAATTCAGATAAATGTCTGAAATAATTTTCTATTATTTTGCCTGCTGGCTTTTCTCATTTCTGTAGAAGCAGCTTGTGCAATGTAAATTATCTAGCATTAAATACTTTTACAATCAAAGTCTTAGTGCAACATAAATTCCTTTGGCATCAACCTATGTCTACTTATTTCCAGCACAACTTTATAGCACATCAGAATGTGAACTGAATATTGGAATGATATTTGATATGTGTGTCATGCCTTCATTAATTTATTGCTTTACATGTTTCATGAGAACCTGTGTGTCCAGCACAGTGGCATTGTAGGCACTGGACATACAGAGTTCTAGATGGAGTTTCTGCCTTGGGAGGTGATACCAGAAAAATAGGCACTCAGACTAAAAATACTTACTGAGATTAATACGTGTCATGCATTGAGCTAGGTTCAGAGAATACAGTGGTGAACAGACAGGTTCCCTGTCTTGATGATGCTTGCAGACATTGTTCATTCAAGCTGCTATAACAAAATACCATAAACTGGGTAGCTTGTAAACAAAAAACATTGATTTCTTATAGTTCTGGAAGCCGATAAGTCCAAGATCAGGGTGCTGGCAGATTTAGTGTCTACAGAAGGTTTACTTTCTCATAGATGGCAACTTCTTTGTCCTCACCTGGTGCAAGGGGCCAACCAGCTCTCTGAGGCCTTTTTGATAAAGGAATTAATCTCTTATAAGGCTCTTCCTTCACGACCTAATCACCTCCTAACCCCACCTCTTAATACTATTGCATTGAGGACTAGGTACAACATATGTTTGGGGGAAACACAAACATTCAGGCCATAGCAAATATGTAGACTAAAACTATTTCAGCATATTGCAACTATTAGACATAAACAGAATTAATAGAAACAAAAGGAAACAACTTCCTAGGTACGTCAGGAAAGATGGCACTGGTGATTTACTTTATGTAGAATATAATTGTCTCTTTTTTTTTCTTAATTTTTCTTTACTAGTACTTCCTTATCTTTGCTTTTTTTTTTTTTTTTTTGAGACAGAGTCTCGCTCTGCTGCCCAGGCTGGAGTGCAGTGGCATGATCCTGGCTCACTGCAAGCTCCGCCTCCCGGGTTCATGCCATTCTCCTGCCTCAGCCTCCTGAGTAGCTGGGACTACAGGCGCCCGCCACCTCGCCCGGCTAGTTTTTTTGTATTTTTTAGTAGAGACGGGGTTTCACCGTGTCAGCCAGGATGGTCTCCATCTCCTGACCTCGTGATCCGCCCGTCTCGGCCTCCCAAAGTGCTGGGATTACAGGCTTGAGCCACCGCGCCCGGCCCTTATCTTTGCTTTAAATAAAGCATGCATGTACCCAAGATTTGCCAGAAGAACGATTCTATCTGAGGATTCTCAGCCACTGAGATGTGAAATGGCTTTCCAAAAAAATCTTTAGTGCTTGGACACTCTGATTCATACCACTTAACATAGCTCAAAGCCATAGCATGGATTATTGATGCCTCCCCAGGGTTTCTCATTCTGTAAGATTAGAGTGTGATATCAGACTTTGCACTATTAACAGACTCCCGGAAGTTGCTCATGCTGCCTGTCCAGGGGCCACCCTTTAAAAGGCATAGTTTAGAGGATTAAATATACCAACTTAAAAGTTAAAATAATTATTGGAAGACTAAGGCAGATAATATCTCTGTTTCACAAGATGAATAACAAGCCTAGGTTATTTAGAAAATGCAAAGTTATAAGGAGGTAGACAAAACTCAATACAGTAATAAATATTTCATATCCTCCATGTAACACTCTATTAACTTGAAGCCCAAAGCCTCCATCTATCACTGATTGTCAGAATCTAAAATACTTTGAGGTTGAAATGCTTTGTTATTTGACTTGAAATCACTCTTTTTTTTTTAATCTCATAGACAGATCTTTTTGAAATTTAGATATTAAAAAGTTATGACCACATCTGTGACCAGTAGTATAATGCTGGACTTCATTATGAGGCCTCAAGGCCACTGCTTTAATGTAGGGAGGCAAACTCCTTTTTTCTTTCTGCAGTCTCAACCTCCTAGGCTCAAGTGATCCTCTTGCCTCAGCCACCTGAGTAGCTGGGGCTACAGGCATGCGCCACTATGCCCAGCTAATCTAAAAAAAAAAAAAAATGTAGAGATGAGGTCTCACTATGTTGCCTAGGCTGTTCTTGAATTCCTCAGCTCAAGCAATCATCCTGCCTCAGCCTTCCAAAGTGCTAGGATAATAGACGTGAGCCACCGTGTGTGATTGCAAACTCCTTTTAAGACAGCATCAGGCTGGGCACGGTGGCTCATGCCTGTAATGCCTGCACTTTGGGAGGCCGAGGTGGGTGAATCACCTGAGTTCAGGAGTTGGAGACCAGCCTGGCCAACATAATGAAACCTCGTCTCTACAAAAAAATACGAAAGATTAGCCAGGCATGGTGGCAGGCGCCTGTAATCCCAGCTACTCAGGAGGCTGAGTTAGGAGAATTGCTTGAACCTGGGAGGCGGAGGTTGCAGTGAGCCGAGATGGCGCCACTGTACTACAACCTGGGCAATGACAGTGAAACTCGGTCTAAAAAAAAAAAGAATCAATGAGAGCAAACAACAGGGACAATGATGGTGGTAACAGTCCAGAGCAATTTGGCAACATGAGGAGACAGATGCCAACTAAGTGACTTTAAATGAGAAAAGCAAAATGAACATGGAGAGAATTTATATTTTCAGATTAATCTATTTGAGGTCTGAAAATTCAGTGTACCCAGTATCAAGAGGACTGTACTGATAAACAGAGTTGTAAATAGAAACATCATACCCAGGTCAGAAAAGAAAGTATCTATACTGTATTTTCCTTCTGCAGCTGTTGTGACAAAGTATCACAAACTCCGTGGTTTAAAACAACACAAATTAATTTTTCTTTTAGTCCTGGAGGTCAGACGTCTGAAATCAAGGTGTCAGAAAGGCTATGTTCCCTTCTGGAGGCCCTTGGGGGCAACTTTTTCCCTGCCTTTTTCAGCTTCTAAAAGCTACCTGCATCCCTTGGCTCTTGGCCCCTTTGTCCACCCTCAAGGTCGACAGCACTGTGTCTTTAGAGAAAGAGTTCTCTGACTACCTCCCCTGCTTCCCTCATCAGATCTCCTTCTCTGACTGTCTGTCCTGCTTTCTTTTTGTCATCAGATCTCCTTCTCTGTCTGTCCTGCTTCCGTTTTGTTATCAGATCTCCTTCTCTGTCCTGCTTCCTTTTTCTCAGGACTTTGTGATTACACTGGACCCATCCAGATCATCCAGGATCATCTTCCCATCTCAAGATTCTTCACTTAATCACATCTGCAAACTTCTTTTTGCTGTGTAAGCTGACATATTCACAGTTTCTGGGTATTAGGATGTAGACATCTTTGTGGGTGGAAGGAGGAATTATTTTTCTGCATATGCTGTTTATTTTGTTCTATCAAAAAACTCTTGGGGGTGCCAAGCACACTGGCTCATGCCTGTAATCCTAGCACTTTGGAAGGCTGAGGCGGGTGGATCATTTGAAGTCAGTAGTTTGAGACCAACTTGTCCAACATAGTAAGACCCCAGTCTCTACTAAAATACAAAAGTTAGCAGGGCATGGTGGTGCATGACCACAATCCCAGCTACTCAGGAGGCTGAGATAGGAGAATCACTTGAATCCAGGAGGTGGAGGTTGCAGTGAGCCGACATCATGCTACTGCACTCTGGCCTGGGCAACAGAGTGAGACTCCGTCTCAAAAAACCAAAAACAAAAAAACAAAAAAAACATCAAAAAAAAACTCTTGGGGCAGTGTTTTCTGGGCATATTTTCAGGAGGAAATTGATTAATGGTGTTATATGGAAGAGTATAGAGAATAACCATGAATCATTCATTCACTTGACAAACATTCGTGAAGTGTTCCCTATGCACCAGACATAGTGACACACAAAGCCAGACTTAGGGCAAGGATAACTCTGGGGAAATGGGTAAGAACATGCTGAAGCTGTAGAGTGTGGTACTAATGAACCAGGACTTTGGAGTCTAATGATTTGGCTTTGAATCTTGGCCCCACCATTTATAAACCTTATGACCTAAGCAAATTATTCATCTGTGTGTGCCTCAGTGTTGTCACTTATGTAGCTGAGAAAATTAATATCTGTACCATAGGGTTCTAGTGAAGCCTAAATAAGGTTATTGATAAAGTTTTTAGCACACTGACTGGCATAAAGAGTTTGAGAAATGTGGGCATAGAGGAGGAACTAGAGAGGACTATAAACAGAACATGGAGTGCTTACTGCCATAGGGACTTTGGAAAGGCTTTCCAGAGGTAAGCCTTGAAAGTTGAGTTTCATGTCATCAATTGGGAGTTGAAGAGATGAGGGTTATGCCAGGAGCAGACATAATGATCAATTTGGAAACCATGAGGAAGGGCTGAGGTGACCAGGAGGAAAAGACCTAGGAGTCCAGGAGGAACAATATTCAAATATTGTGCTTCAGCCAGGCACAGTGGCTCATGCCTGTAATCCCAACACTTTGGGAGGCCTAGACTGGTGGATCTCTTGAGGCCAGGAGTTTGAAACCAGCCTGGCCAACATGGCAAAACCCTGTCTCTGCAAAAAATACATAAATTAGGCCGGGCGTGGTGGCTCAAACCTGTAATCCCAGAACTTTGGGAGGCCGGGGTGGGCGAATCACAAGGTCAGGAGATCGAGACCATCCTGGCTTAACACGGTGGAACACTGCCTCTACTAAAAATACAAAAAATTAGCCGGGCATAGTGGCGGGTGCCTGTAATTCCAGCTGCTCAGGAGACTGAGGCAGGAGAATGGCGTGAACCCAGGAGGCGGAGGTTGTAGTGAGCCAAGATCGCGCCATTGCACTCTAGCCTGGGTGACAGAGACTCTGTCTCAAAAACAAAAACAAAAAAACATAAATTAGCCAGGCGTGGTGGCATGCACCTGTTGTCCCAGCTAACGAGAGGCTCAGGCATGAGAACTGCTTGAACCCTGGAGGTAGAGGTTGCAGTGGGCCAAGATCCCACCACTGCACTCCAGCCTGGGCAACATAGCAAGACCCTATCTCAAAATATCTATATATCTTTAGATAGATATAGATATAGACATATAGTGCTGGGATATTGACACAACAATAAAAAATTAGACTTATTTTACTTCTATCCAGAAAAATACCCAAGCCTAAGTGGAAATGACAGAAATAACTTTTATCTCCATATTTAAAAGAAATTGTGATTAATAAGGATTTCTTTAATTTTTTGAGGACAATATAAACCCTTCTCTGTGCGCCACTCACTGTGAAAACACACTGCCTTCTTTGTGGGGTATCTACGTCCATTTTCCTCTTCACTGTTGTTAATAGGAGCCCACGTATTTTCATGATCAGTGGACTGTAAACTTTAAAGGAGGCTGGGCTTTTCTCCCGCCCCAAGGGTGTAAATCAGGATTGGTTTGAGCCAATCACGACAACCATTGCCTTTGTCATTGGTTAGGACAATGGGCATTGGTTAGGATGGATGTGTGGCACAATTCTTGCTGATGACATAGGGGAGGAAAGGCTTTGGAAAAGCTTTTCTTATCCCTTAAAAAGATAAATGAAGCTGGGTGCAGTGGCTCACACCTATAATCCAGCACTTTGGGAGGCCAAGGCTGGCAGATCACTCGAGCCCAGGTGTCTGAGACCAGCCTGGGCAACATGGCGGAACCCCATCTCTACAAAAAATACAAAAATTAGCTAGGCATGTTGACATGCACCTGTAGTCCCAGCTACTTGGGAGGCTGAGATGGGAGGATCACCTGAGCCTGGGAGGTTGAGGCTGCAGGGAGCCAAGATTGCACCACTGCATTCCAGCCTGGGCAACACAGACTGTGTCTCAAAAAAATAAAAAATAAATATATAAATAAAAAATAATAAAAAGAAAAAAGATAAATGAGGGATGTGGCTGCACTCTCTTCTCTTCCAGCTGTGAGATATCAGTGGGCAAGGATGTGATGCCTGAAGATGTGGCATCTACCTGGAAACAGTCAAGGACCTGAGGACAAAGCCAGCATCTGAGGAAGACAGACAGAAAGGATCTGGATACATGATGAAGTAAATGAGCTGCTAAATTATCCAAACCTGGAATAATAATATGTCATTTAGTATGTTTATATGTAGTATATTCAAGTACATTCAATGTTAAAGTCAATTATGATATTCTTCCCTTTCTTACAGCCTGAAAAGTATCTTGCATACACCACTGGCAGCACAGAATCCTGACAAACCGCTCATCAAAAATCAACCACAGACTCTCTATGCTCTTACCAAAACGCTGGCTTTGAGAACTAATTTTTGTTTTTTTTTTTGTTTTGTTTTGTTTTGTTTTTTTTTTTTTGAGACAGAGTCTTGCTCTTGAGTAAAACATGGGGAAAAAATCTTTCTCAATTTTATCTTTGAATCAGACTATATCATGAAAGGGCTATGTTTTTATCCATTACTATTAATACCATGAAGGGTCCAGCAATAGATACATCACCTATATTAACGATATAACTATCTTTCAGAATTAATTCCTGCATAGGTAAATGAGTAATTCTCTAATTCCTACAATTTCTACAACTCTAAGATTCTGTGATATCAAAATTTTCAAGTATTATACTAAACTCTCAATATATATTGATAAGCTGGTTCTTTTGCTATTGCAAAAATTCAACCAAGAGATAGGAAAATGGGTCAACGGCAACAACAAATTCATGGAGACTGCAGCAAAAGATTATTTAACAGACTTTCTTCCCTTATATGGAAAAGAGAGCTGTTCTCCTTTTTGAACCATATTCCCCTAAATACCCTCACAATCTCCTTAGGCCTCTCACTCCTTCGTTTTCTTTTCTAGCCCCTCCATCTCATCCTTATTTTGAATTCAGATGAGTTAATACAGTTTGATGGCCTAGTTCAGATTCTAGAAAGGGACAGCTATTCAGAGATGATAGTGACATGCTTTTCTCTTCTCACATTGCTTCTCTTTAAAGAATTTACAGGACCTCTGCCTACATTAACATCTCAAGAGAATAGTTTCATTTGGTGTCACATCCTTGCCAAAATTTATTGAGAATATTGGTAAAGGACAACATATTTACAAGGATTTCTTTAGTAAAAACTGGGGAGATTAGCAAGTGACACTGTCACTAAATAAATAAAAATAAAAACTGAGAAGAGCATTAACATTTGATTTGTTATTTCCCAGTCTAGGGAAGAATATCAAGTCAAACTTTATGAAGTCCGAGACAATGGGAAAAGAAGAGGTATTCCTGTGCAGGCCCTCTTCCAGTTAGAAGGTGATGGTTTCCAGAAGTCTCCACTTGTGTTTCAATTACCTATATGGAGTTTGTAGGACTAAACTATATTCACTATATTTTCTTATTTTTGTGTGTGTGTTTGATGCTCTGGCAACTGGGGCCTTGGTAATTGGGGAGGGATAAGTCTTCTCAGGAAGAGCTAATTCTTAGAGATATAGGGAGCATGCTTTTCATATGCAAACTGCTCAAACTGGAGTCCACACTCCCCCAGCCTCCTCTATAGGACTCTTACTCTCCACCCCTGCTCTGATCATCTTGGGACCAGGAACCAGGCAACTCAGGATGGCCTCTACACCCCCAGAGCCCACCGACATTATTCAAACTAGACAATTCTAAGCTGCTTGCCCTACCTTGACCTTATTCCTTTCCTTGCAAAACGCAACAAAGGCTCTTGCCACATTTACCTTCTGCTTCCTCTGCCTCCTGACTGACCCTGGTGGTTTCCTTTGTGGGCCTTCGTGGCTTACCTCCTGTTTCTAGGAACCTGCAAGTGTAAAAACTTCTTTCTTGGCCGGGCGCGGTGGCTTAAACCTGTAATCCCAGCACTTTGGGGAGCCGAGACGGGCAAATCACGAGGTCAGGAGATCGAGACCATCCTGGCCAACATAGTGAAACCCCGTATCTACTAAAAATACAAAAAAACTAGCCGGGCGAGGTGGCGGGCGCCTGTAGTCCCAGCTACTCGGGAGGCTGAGGCAGGAGAATGGCGTGAACCCGGAAGACGGAGCTTGCAGTGAGCTGAGATCTGGCCACTGCACTCCAGCCTGGGCGACAGAGAGACTCCATCTCAAAAACAAAACAAAACAAAACAAAACAAACTTTCTTCGTGACAGTCATTTCTGTCATTTCCATGTCTGCGTGTCTTACTATACCTGTTTTAAACAAATCCAGAGCACATTTTAAAACATAAATTCAACTGCTGAACCTGCTATGTAGAGCAATTCAGGCAGAGGGAATGGCTCATGCACACTCTCCAGGTGCTATTAGATATGAGTTCTGAATTTCTCTCCAAAGAATCAATATGTCAGTATGTTCAGTTCTTTGCCTTCTACTTTTAAGCTTAACTTCCTCATAAAGCAACCTTTTCCCATTACCTGCTCCACCCTGACTCATTCCGATTATCTGCTCCACCCCAACTCATTCCGATTACCTGCTTATTCTCCACCCTGACTCATTCTGACTTTCTGCTGTGCCATAACCATTTTTCCCGCCAAACCACTCATCCCATCACTCTCTTTAAATTAGCAAATTGGAATTAGTTTAGCCTGTGCGGTCTAACCCAAGCCAATAGGGGAACAACACAGCAGCAGGGGCCACGGGCGTCAGGGATAAGGACCTCTTCCCCTCCCTTGTCCAAGTGTGTGCTCACCATTGCTCCATCTGTAAGGGCACACCCTTCTATAGAAGTATGTTGCCTTGCTGAGGATTAAAAAGAAAATTTTATATTCGAGTACTATTTCTTTTGCAGCACTGAAACTTTATTTATAATAGTACGAATGAGCCTGGTATGTGCAGGGAAGCACCAGCAGATCGGTCTGGCTGGAGCATATCATACAAGGGGAGCGTAATGGGCAAGGAAGCCAAAGAGGAGGTAGGAGCTAGATCGTTCATCATGCAGGGTCTTGAAGGCAAGGGTAAGGAATTTGGATTTGATTCTAAATGTGAAAGGAAGTAACTAAAATATTTTAAGCAAGGAGTGATTGAATCTGACATTTTTTTTAAAAAAAATCACTCTGGGGTCTACATGGAGAAAGAATTACACTGATGCAAGAGTGGAAGCAGAAAAGCCAGTCCGGAGACCACTGCAGGACCTGAGGCAAGAGACGACAGTGGCTTGGACCATGCTAGTGGCTATGGATATGGAGCCCAGTGCCATCTAAATTTATCCTAAGGAATGCAGAAAATCAAAGGCTAGTCTTATATGAGACAAACTCAAGCCCCAGTAGAATAACAAATGGGACCCTAAGAAGTATAAATAATGCCAGATCATTTCTTTCTTTGATAGAATGATGAGTCCCTTTAATCAGGGGAAGAAGAGTTTCTGGTAAAAAATCTGGAGTCAGGCACGTTTTCTTTTATGTCTCAAGATAGAATTGTCTAATGCTTAGGTGGTCCACATCCTACAGGTTATCTAGTTTGGTTCCCATGTTTCATGAGTAAGAAAAATGAAGTGAGCTCATCCTGGTGAGGGTTTTGCCAAACTAAACCTCTGGAGAGTAGATTCTTTAATGCTCAGGAGGCTTTTTGCAAGGAAAGGATGTCCTCTTTGGGCTGTGTTTAATGCTCAATTTATTAGTCTAATATTCCATTCCCAGTAAAATGCTCAAATTCAGGAAGGATTCTAAAAAATCAGCTCAACGTTTTTTCTCTTCTTTTTTGTGCTTCTGTTTTTTAACCTCTTCAAGATAAGACTGGATAATGATACCCATCCAACTTATTTTCAAAATGTTTTGGAAAACAAAGATATTGATAAGCAGGTACTATGCAGAGTGCCATATTAAAACCTTTAGAGACTCAAAGTTCAAAAATATTATAGAGTCCATACCTGATACGTTATTCCATATATAAATAATACTAGTCCATAATGTAAGTGGAAGACCAGCAAGATCCTGATAATTTTCAGATGACTTTTTCCGTAGTTTAAAAATAACCACTTTTTAACTTAAAAAAAGTTCTTTTGATGCCTCTGTTTTTGGTGCCCTAAGAATGTATCTAATCTGCATTTGGGTAATCCAGTTGCCGTTGAGCATCTGGCATGCTAAGCAGGTGCTTCACACTGGATGAGGAAATGGGATGTGACAGAGAATGACTGGAGGGCTTCTTGATTGTGTTATCAGAAAAGACTTCCCTGAGGAGGGAACTTTCAAGTTGAGGTCTAAATGATGAGGAGAACCCAGCTACGTAAAGATCAATGGAATGAGCAACCCAGGAAAAAGAAAGAGAAAGAGAAAGGAAAGGAAAAAGAAAAGAAAAGAAAGAAGAAACAGGATCCTGCACATCAAGTAGCTCCCCATCTAGTCAGGGAGACAGACATAAAAAGCACTCAGTTTGTCCGGGCATGGTGATTCACACCTTTAATCCCAACACTTTAGGAGGCTGAGGTGGGTGGATTGCTTGAGGTCAGGTGTTTGAGACCAGCCTGACCGACATGGTGAAACCCTGTCTCCATTAAAAATACAACAATTAGCTGGGTGTGGTGGCGGATGCCTGTAGTTCCAGCTTTTTGGGAGACTGAGGCATGAGAGTCACTTGAACCTAGAGATGGGGCTTGCAGTGAGCAGAGATCGTTTCACTGCACTCCAGCCTGGGCGACACAGAGAGACTCTGTCTTAAAAAAAAAAAAAGGGGGGGAAAAAAGCTGATTTTAACACAATGCAGTTCCTGCTGCACTAGGCGTGAGAACAGGAACCCAATAGAAGGAGTGATTAATTAGAACTGAGAATTGAGAAAGGGCTGTGACAAGCAGAATGTACAAAATTATAGAGTAGCATTGTAAAGATTTAAACTCTTGCTTCAACGGAGACATTTGTTAAAAAACAGATTACTGGGCTTCCCTCCACATTTACTCAGTCAGAATCTCTGAGTTGGCTGCCTGGGAATCTATGTTTTTGACCAAGCACCTTCTGATGCAAAGACATTTTGTGATCCTCTGATTTATGGAATAGGTTTTGAAGTTAGGTGACTCGGACATAGGACCTACATCTCACTTTTGTCACCTGCGAAATGAGGATAATAATACAATCTTCCTCACTGGGTAACTTTGAGGATTAAACGAGGTTGTATTTATAAAGCATTATCTATTATGGCTATTATGTGAAAAGTATAGCTTTGATCATAGCCGAGTGAAGAACTGAACAAGCTGTCTGTGAGCTCACTTGACATATCTCAGAATCTTACATATAGGTGAAATGATAGAGGCAAGGTCACAGCCATTGGGATAAGCTAGGGAGACTAGAAAAGCAACATTCAGGGTTGGGGAGGAAGCCAGTTTCTACTGGAGCAGGAGAAGAGTGCACAGCTGTTGTGTCAAAGATTTGCAGAAAACAGCTGACTTTTCCTCTTTCTTGTTTTTTGTTTTTTGTTTTTAACTTCCTCCTTTAATTAAAGTACAAATTATTTAAAGACTTCCTTCCCCACACCTGAGCCTAGCCCTTGGCTAAATCAAAAGAGAGGTATCTCCCTAAGGAAGGGAAGCCCCCAGGGAAGTGAGGAAGTTAGCTGGGCCAAGTTTGGCCGAGGAGAGTCAGGACTAGGAAACACTGGATTGATTCAAACCCTTTCTACAGTCCACAGGGCCTGAAAATTGCTTCCAGCAACTGACAAGTTCATCCCCTTCCAACTGGTCTGACAAGCCCTGAGGAAGGAAGACAGTGATATCCACCCTCCCACCGCGCCCACACCTCCTTAACTGTAAAATTGTCCATCTCATCTTGGACTATCCAGAAACCAACATGGGATTACACAAAACCGCTACTTGAAGATCAGCACCAAAATAGTTGTTTGTGGAAAATGGTTGACCAGGGTCAATGTTATGTGTAGATATGCAAGAAACTGCCTACCTTCTAGTCTCCAATTATCTACATGTGTATAGGAGATGTTGGAAATTTCTTTTTGGACTGATTCTTTGAAGCCTTACCTCCTTGCATAGTCCTGATAGAATAACGAATTAGGTTCCCAGGGTTGAGTGAGAAGAGTGGGTTTCAGGAGTCATTCACACACTGCATTCTGCCTTCCCGAGGCAGTGAGGGGCAAGAATAAGAGAAGGATCATGGGCTTTGGGGTTAGCCAGGACTACACCCAAATTTCTGCTGGGCTTGGTACTAGTTGGGTCCTGGAGCATGATGCGTTCCCTGTTAAGGTTTTTTGTTTTTGTTTTTGTTTTTGTTTGTCTGATCTGGTAGCCTGCAGTAAATGGTTGTTCCCTTGGCCTTAGGATTTATAGCCTGTGACCAGTTACCAGATTATCTCACCACTGAAGGCCCAGATAGTACTGTGTATAATGAAAGCAAGTACCGTTATTAACACTTGAAGCTTTCTAACCATAGTATTTCTCGGTTCAAAGCAAAGGAACCAGATCCACCTATTTAGTTTTGCATGACTGGTATAGATATCTATAATATTGAGAGGAGGGGCCAGCTGGGCTTCCTGGGTCGAGTAGGGGCTCAGAAAGCTGTGAAACTCACTAATTTCGTGCATCAGGACTGACTTCGGTCCTGGATGAATAATATTGAAGATATATGCGGCCGGGCGCGGTGGCTCAAGCCTGTAATCCCAGCACTTTGGGAGGCCGAGGCGGGTGGATCACGAGGTCAGGAGATCGAGACCATCCTGGCTAACATGGTGAAACCCCGTCTCTACTAAAAATACAAAAAACTAGCCGGGCGTGGTGGCGGGCGCCTGTAGTCCCAGCTACTCGGAGGCTGAGGCGGGAGAATGGCGTGAACCCGGGAGGTGGAGCTTGCAGTGAGCCGAGATCGCGCCACTGCACTCCAGCCTGGGCGACAGAGCGAGACTCCGTCTCAAAAAAAAAAAAAAAAAAGAAGATATATGCTTAAAATATTCCTAACACCAGGATGTGTGCATGTGTTTTCTTGCCCAAGAAAAGTATAAACAGCGAAAATTTTGCTGTAAGTTTCCCTGTGTCCTTTCTCCCTCTCTCCCTTCCCCCTCCCCTAAAACTAAAAGGAATGTTAAATGCCCGTTTTCTGTGACCAGCGGACCTTATCTATGCTCCTAATTCCAATTGCTTGCAAACATACTTTGTAAAGTCCTGTGAGATCCTGTCTCCTTTGCCATGCCACTACAAGGTCATAAAGTAGATAAAACCTAAGTTGCAATTCTGGTTTTCCTCAAAACCTAAAACATGTCACACAATAATTTACTGCCTTTGTTTCTCGCTCTGGTAACATCTTCCCTCTGCAGGCACGTATTTCCCGCCTTAAAGAGTTTAAAAGGCAACTGCATAATCTAACTCTGGCTACCCGCTGGGGACCCCTTCCACGCTCTGAAAGCTTTGTACTGTCACTCTGCTCAATAAAGCCTACAGCCTTTTTTCTCTTGGTCCGTGTCTCCATCACTCGCCGCAGGCAGCCGCCACACTAATTCTTTGGTGTGGCTAAGGCAAGAGCCTTTGGCATTACAATATGTGCTACCATATTTTGTTTGTTTCTTTGTTTAGTAATTTTTCCTTTTTTTACTTTTTATACGATTTTTTTCTTCTTTTAGAGATGGGGTTGTGTTGCCCAGGCTGGTCTTGAATTCCTGAACTCAAGGGATCCCTCCCACCTCAGCCACCCAGAGTGCTGAGATTACAGGCATGAGCCACTGTGCCTAGCCCCATATGTTTTTTAATGATAAGAAAAATGTAAGTTTTATTATTTAATCAGTGTTTAATGGCTAGTTCTGAAAAGATATTACTTATATTTTGCAAGTTGATTCTGTTATACATGTACAGAATAACTACAGTACAAAACAGCAATCAAGTCTGAACAGGAAATCTCTGGACAAAGAGAAAAATACTACCTTTATAGACTGTGACTATCATTGAAATACAGGACAAGGGATTATGGCAATATTAGTGGCACTGATTAGTGAAATGATTCTAGGGGGAAATGTCAGAAGATTTTCTAAAGAACATGTACTGAGCAGATGACCAGTGACTGAATAATTGCCCTTTCTGGGTAGGTGCGTAACACACACACACACATGTTTAGGGGAATTGTGACCATTGGGTTCCATAGTAACAAGATAAGTTATAATAACCACTTTTCATTGAGCACCTACAATATGTCACAAACTGTGATAGGGACTTTAGGTATTTTCAATACACTATCTGTTATCTATTTTCTTTCCTTTTTTTGAGACTGAGTTTCACTCTTGTTGCCCAGGCTGCAGTGTGATGGTGCGATCTCAGCTCACGGCAACCTCTGCCTCCCGGGTTCAAGCAATACTCCTGTCTCAGCCTCCTGAGTATCTGGGATTACAGGCATGCACCACCATGACTAGCTAATTTTGTATTTTTAGTAGAGACGGGGTTTCTCCATGTTGGTCAGGCTGGTCTTGAACTCCCGACCTCAGGTGATCTGCCAGCCTCTGCCTCCCAAAGTCCTGGGATTACAGGCGTGATCCATCTCGCCTGGCCTTGTTACCTATTTTCTATTGGTAACTGAGGTAAAACCTACTGGAGGCTTAGCCAATAGATTCATGTGATCATACATTTTGGGGAATGTAAGAGAGAATCAGGGCAATTGATTATTGCCTTTGTGGGTTGAAAGCAGAAACACAGGAATAGTTTGCTGATTTGAAGAGTGAGATGACCTGTAGAGTAAGAAGCAATCTAACCATTAACATCAACTCAACTTGGCCAATAACATTTGATATTTTATTTATGGGACAAATATTTATTGAGTGTCTAGTTTGTGCCAGGTACTAAATACATAAGCTTTACTAATCCTACTTCTACAAGAATGATTTCTTTTTCTTCCTGAAATAACCCTTTAGCAGACCACCAGATTGTTTCAGACTTAAGTTTCCTTTTCCATTTCGTTGACGGCAACAGTGTTCTTATCATAGTAATTCACTAATGTTTATTCTGTATAGATGATTGCCAGGGATGTGGCAATATGTCCTTGGGAGCTTCAAGCCATATATATCTGGTTCATCTTTTAGAAAGTTCATGGCATAGATGGTCAAGGATACAGTTTAGACTCAGGAAATGCAGCCACCCTAACAGAGTTACAAATGAATGTTAAATGGTATAAACTATGCGTAGCACAAGCACAGAAGCATCTCTTTGGTCTGAGGGATATTTGCAGGGACCATGAATAGGCAGAGAGAGGGGGACATGTGGTCTAAGCCTCTGATTTGGGAGAGGACTATGATGGGCATGGGGGAGAATGTATATGCTGTTTGACTTGAGAGGATGACATGTAGGCATTCTGGTAGTCTTTTTCTTGACATCTGATACACAATCACTTCTTTCTTTTCTCCATGAAATCTGGCCTCAAAGATGAGTTGCTGCGCCGGGCGCTCAAAGATGAGTTGCTGCGCCGGGTGGCTCACGCNAGATGAGTTGCTGCGCCGGGCGCTCAAAGATGAGTTGCTGCGCCGGGTGGCTCACGCCTGTAATCCCAGCACTTTGGGAGGCTGAGGCGGGCAGATCATGAGGTCAAGAGATCGAGACCATTCTGGCCAACATGGTGAAATCCCATCTCTACTAAAAGTACAAAAATTAGCTGGGCCTGGTGGCGTGCACCTGTAGTCCCAGCTACTCAGGAGGCTGAGGCAGAAGAATTGCTGAGATCGCATCACTGCACTCCAGCTTGGCCACAGACTGAGACTCTATCTGAAAAAAAAAGAAAAAGAAAAAGAAAAAAAAAATGATGAGTTGCTCGAATGTCAAGGTCTACCCCTCTTTAAAGCCCCCATGATTTGCACTCACTGCAGCCTTGGCCTGGATTGTCCTTATCTTGCCCTTTCACTGGTGGGTTATTTACTACTTATCATTCAAGGGCCGGGTAGAATTTTACCTATTCTGAGACACCTTTTTCAAGAATCAGTCTTTCCTTTGCTGTGCTCCCATGACACAAAGCTCACCTTCAATAAATAATTACATTTTTTGAGCCGGGCACGGTGGCTCACACCTGTAATCCCAGCACTTTGGGAGGCTGATGCGGGTGGATCATGAGGTCAGGAGTTTGAGACCAGCCTGGCCAAGGTGCTGAAACCTGTCTCTACTAAAAATACAAAAATTAGATGGGCATGGTGGCAGACACCTGTAATCCCAGCTACTGGGGAGGCTGAGGCAGGAGAATCACTTGAACCGGGGAGGCGAAGGTTGCAGTGAGCCAAGATGGTGCCACTGCACTCCAGCCTAGGCAACAACAACAAAAAAATTTATATAATTTTTTGTACCTTCAGTGTATCATGTTCATCTTTGCATCCCCAGTTTCCTCAAGAATCCTGGCGCGAAAGAATATGCTTGTTGAGTGAACAAATTGGCTGATTCTAATGTTCATAAGTCAAAGTTCACCTCTCCTAATTGCTGATTCAATTCCAATTTGACAGTGTCTTTTACAGATTCTGAGTGAGTTGGGATACTTCCCTTTGTCCTAACATTGGAAAACCTTGGAGAAAAGTACTGTTATTTTCTCCATCAAGTAGTTTATCTGAGACATGGGCAGCTAAATAAAAAATTGACACCTATTTCCTGCTTTTTGCTCATGTTCTTTTAGCGTTCTATTTATATGCCAACACTACCATTTTAGACCCTTGAAAATCATTTTTTTAGCATTGCTCTATATATGGTGTGATTTAAGGACAGATAGGGAGGCTGTGTCCTCAGTCCTCATCCTATACATTTTTCTGATGTATATTAGTCCATTATTAATGATACATTCTTTAGGTCAGGATTTCTCAACCTTGGCACTATTGACACTTTGGGCTAGATCTTTGTTGTGAAGGGCTGTCCTGTGCATTGTAGGATGTTTAGCAGCATTCTTGCCCTATAGCCACTAGACCCACTAGATGCCAGTAGTGCCCTCCTTCCAGTTGTCACAACCAAAAATATCTCCAGACATTGTTAAATATCCCCTGGAGGATAGAATCATCTCCAACTGAGAACTTTTTTAAAGAAGAGAGTTTCTCCCTTATAGACACACATATACTTAATTTCATTCTTCTTTGAGCCCTTTCTCTTCCCTTTCACCTCTTCCTCTTCTTCTACCTCTGTCTTTTCCATTGAATTTCCCCTGAGATTGTCTCTTTTTCTGAGTACTATATTTGTCTTCTCTTGCAAGCAGGAGAAACAGAAATTCAGACTCTAGAATTAGAATCCCAAGAACCACTTGTGGGTATGTAAAATATATCATAAGTGATTGTTTTTCAACTGAAGATAATATTTCTATGGACATCGCTGAAAGTCAAATGCCGTAATAGTTTCTTCATCCTCTAAGCCTTTCTTAGGAAAACCAAGAGCTTACTATTCTCCCAGAAAATGTAACACATGGAGCCATTATTAGTCACTAACAACTTAGCGTAAACAACCACCCCAGTTTGACAAAGACTGAAGGAGTTCCCTGGATGTGAAAATTTCAGTGTTAACGTTGGGGAAGTCCTAGGAAAACTGATACAAGTTGGTCACCCTAAACTTAGTGTGTAACCCTTTTAGCCTCTGACCTATATGGTCTAGTCCATGCATACAGTCTCATCCATAGAAGCTCAGACCAAATACCTATTTAGTAAGAAAAATAGAATTATGTTCTAATTTTTGAGTTTTGAAAATGTATTAAAGTTGATTCTTTACCAACCCTCTAGCAACAACCCGTTTACCTTTTTCCCTCTTCCCCAATTATGTTACCTGCATTTTATTCTAGCACCTTTCATTCACCCTCAATTTCCAAAATCCTCTTATCTGCTTATTTTGAAGGTTAGCTTAACTTCGTTCCTTTCTCCTCCACCTCCCAGGTTTCACCTTCATTGCTAACATTCAACATGAATGTATGAAACTGATTTGACAGGGACAGGAGAAAACACTTCTTGGGTCAATGGATGGACTTTTTTTTTTTTTTTTTTTGAGACAAAGTCTCATTCTTGTCCCCCAGGCTGGAGTGCAATGGCACGATCTCGGCTCACTGCAACCTCCACCTCCTGGCTTCAAGCAATTCTCCTGTCTCAGCCTCCAGAGTAGCTGGGATTAGAGGCACCTGCCACCATGCCTGACTAATTTTTGTATTTTTAGTAAAGATGGGGTTTCACCATGTTGGCCAGGCTGGTCTCGAACTCCTGACATCAGGTGATCCACCCACCTCAGCCTCCCAAAGTTCTGGGATTACAGGGGTGAGCCACTGTGCCCAGCCAATGGATGTACATTTTGAGGAGAAAAACAAAGTCATCGGATCATCATTCTCTTCTGCGAGAGAAGGAAAATTCCAGAATCGTAGAATATTACATATGTGATAAGCTCCTTCCCAATAAGAATAGCTGGAAGTGAGGCCAGGCGCAGTGGCTCACACCTGTAGTCCCAGCACTTTGGGAGGCCGAGGCGGGCAGATCACCTGAGGTCAGGAGTTCAAGACCAGTCTGGCCAACATAGTGAAACACAGTCTCTACTAAAAAAAAAAAAGAGAGAGAGAAAAAAAAGAAAATTAGCTGGGTGTGGTGGCGCTTGTCTGTAATTCCAGCTACTGGGGAAGCTGAGGTAGGAGAATCGCTTGAACCTAGGAGGCGGAGATTGCAGTGAGCCGAGATCATGCCATTGCACTCCAGCCTGGGCGACAAGAGAGAAACTCCATCTCAAAAACAAACAAACAAACAAACAAAAAACCGGAAATGGACGCAGGGAAATTAGAACATCATAACAGTTGAGATTTGATGAGATGCAAGGACTGGAAATAAGATATCCACAGATAATGTACTGCCTGGAGTAGTTGTGGAGGATACAAGGCTGGCAGGACTCAGTTCCTGAGTCTTTGGCGAGGGGCAGAGGTAAAGAGTAAGAGCACTAAGGCCGGGTGTGGGGGCTCACGCCTGTAACCCCAGCACTTTGGGAGATGGAGGCAGGCAGATCACGAGGTCAGCCTGACCAACAAGGTGAAACCCCGTCTCTAATAAAATCCAAAAATTAGCCATGCATGGTGGCGCGTGCCCATGATCCCAGCTACTCAGGAGGCTGAGGCAGGATAATCACTTGAACCCGCGAGGTGGCGGAGGTTTCAGTGAGGTGAGATCGCGCCACTGCACTCCAGCCTGGGTGACAGAGCGAGACGCCATCTCAAAAAAAAAAAGAAAGAAAGAAAGAAAGAGTAAGAACAGTAAAAAGGGAAGAAAATTTGCTGTCTCACAGTCCTAGATTAAGCCAATGTTGTGGTCCTTTGGTAACACTCTTTTCTTCAGCTCCTTTCCTCACTCAACATTGAGCCATTTCAAACATAGCTACCATTTTGCCAACTAAATTGCCTTTTCTTCAGTGATTTGAGGTCAGTACATCTCCCACCACAAAATCTTTCCTTTAGCAAACGTTTTCTGAAACACAGGGCATAGACACTCTTAAACTCTGAAAGAAAAATAGTAAACTATAAAGTCACTACTGTGATATCAAAGGTCCATGGACTTAAAAGAAGATCTAAGGAGGCCAGGCGCGGTGGCTCATGCCTTTAATTTCAGCACTTTGGGAGGCCGAGGCAGGTGGATCACCTGAGGTCAGAAGTTCAAGACCAGCCTGGCCAACATGGTTGAAATCCCGTCTCTACTAAAAATACAAAATACTAGCCAGGTGTGGTGGTGGGCGCCTGTAATCTCAGCTACTCAGGAGGCTGAAGCAGAAGAATTGCTTGAACCCAGGAGGTAGTGGTTGACTGAGCCAAGATGGTGCCATTGCACTCTAGCCTGGACAACAAGAGTGAAACTCCGTCTTAAAAAAAAAAAGAAGAAGATGTAACGCTTCTCATATGTAGAAGCAGTAGCACTTTTTTAAAAAGATCCAGAAGAAGGAGTCCTGGAATTTATTTATTTATTTTTTTTGAGATGGAGTTTCACTCTTGTTGCCCAGGCTGGAGTCCAATGGCGCAGTCTTGGCTCACTGCATCCTCTGCCTCCCGGGTTCAAATGATTCTCCTGCCTCAGCCTCCCAAGTAGCTGGGATTACAGGAACCTGCCACCATGCCCAGCTGATTTTTGTATTTTTAGTAGAGGTGGGGTTTCACTATGTTGGCCAGGCTGGTCACAAACTCCTGACCTCAGGTGATCCACCCACCTCAGCTTCCCAAAGTGCTGGGATTGTAGGTGTGAGCCACTGCGCCTAGCCTGGATTTTTTTACTCTGTGAACTTCAGTGCTCCGTTCCCCAAATAACCCTCATAATTCATATTTTGAATGTCATAAAATTGAAATTATTTCCTAACTTACAAAAACTATTTCTTCCATTTGGGACGCATGATCAAAGCATCTCGAAGATAGGAAGGAACTCATTGCTGGGAGGGGCATCTATTTCTGTTTATAAGATCCTGAATTCTGCAGAATGAAGGTATTTTCATGCTTCAGGCATAGTGACTCAGCTCTTCCTTTTCCAGTAAATTTAATTGTTAATGAATCTTGCCCTGCCTTTCCCAGAGGCAGATGACACTTTTAATTTCATTAAATCAAATTCAATTAGTAAGAGTGCTTTGAACTCCTGTGTAGGTTGGATATATTTTGTGTGTTCCATCTTAACTTTTTTTTTTTTTTTTCCCGAGACAGCGTCTTGCTCTGTCGCCTAGGCTGGAGGGCAATAGCACAATCTTGGCTCACTGCAACCTCCGCCTCCCAGGTTCAAGTGATTCTTCTGCCTCAGCCTCCTGAGTAGCTGGGATTACAGTCACGCACCACCATGCCCAGCTAATTTTTGTATTTTTAGTAGAGACATGGTTTTGCCATGTTGGCCAGGCTGGTCCGGAACTCTTGACCTCATGATCCACCCACCTCAGCCTCCCAAAGTGCCGGGATTACAGGCGTGAACCACCACACCTGGCCCCATCTTAACAGGTATTATAAAAATTATTCTATTTTCTTCGTAACCATAATTTCCCCCAACATTTCTGTATTGAAGACGTATTATCCCTTTGGGCTCTGTATTACTTTTGTATTGCTGTTGTAATAAATTATCACCAATTTAGTGGTTAGTAACAATGCAAATTTATAATCTTATGGTTGTAAAAGTTAGAAGTCTGGGCTGAAATCAGTGTCAGCAAGTCTGCATTGCTTCCGGAGGCTGTGCTGGGGAATCTGTTTCCTTGCCTTCCCCAGTTTCTAAAGGCCACATGCATTCCTTGGCTCATAGTCTTTTCTTCCATCTTCAAAGTCAGCAGCATAGCATCTTCAAATCTCTCTGACTTTTGACCTTCTTCCTCCCTTTTGCACACTTAAAGAGCCCTTGTGCTTACACTGAGTCCACTGGGTAATCCAGGATAATCTGTTTATCTTAAAGTCAGCTGATTAGCAACCTTAATTTTATCTGCAAACTTAATTCTCCCTCTCTATGTAACCACATATTTGTAGGTTCTGGGAATTAAGACATGGCCATTTTTGGAGACCATTATTCATCTACCAGCTTTAGGCAGAAAGTGATCCAACTAGACTTCCAATGTTGATGGAAGCTTTATGTCACCAGAACTGGGCTTTATGTCACCAGAACTGAGCATTCATGAAAGCAGAAACTCAGAGTCATTGGGCGTGGGTGGGGGTTGGAGGAGGTCTGAATGTGTCCTCAGGGAAACACCGGCTTTGTTTTTTGGTTACTTCTTAGATTTCCCACTTTTACTTTGATTTTTTTGGCTTTTGTGGCTACCTCAGTTTGCTTGCCATGCCAGAGCAACATTAAATATGTGTTATACTTCTTTTTTTAAAGCTTAAGTTATTTTTATTGATTGAAACATTTAAGAGAGTAATGTTCCATTGTGCCAGAGATTTTACAATTGTTCTTAGAAAATACAAGTTCAGTCTTATCTAATATAATTTACCTCTATTCCCTGCAGTTGTAATATCAAAACTGAAACTCTTACCCAAGTAGCTACTCACTTTCCCTTCCTCAGTCTGCTTCAGACTTGCAAATTTATAGGGGAAGAAAAGGGCACTTTGGCTTCATTTCTTTTCTTTCCCTTCTGCTTCCTCTTGTATTTGCAGCTGTTACTTTGGACTCACCCATTATCCAGTGTAATGGGAAGAGAGAGAGAGAAAGCTATTTTCTCTAGATTATTGTCTACATAGAAAATTTTGGCAGGGGCATGGTGTCTCGTGCCTGTAATCCCAGCACTGTAGGAGGCTGAGGCAGGAAGACCTATTGGGTCCAGGAAACCAGCCGGGGCAACATAGTGAGACCCTGTCTCTACAAAAAGTGAAAAAAGAAAAAAGAAAGAAAAAAAGAAAGAAGGTCAGGCACAGTGGCTCACGCCTGTAATCTCAGCCCTTTAGGAGGCTGAGGCGGGCAGATCACAAGGTCAGGAGATCGAGACCATCCTGGCTAACACAGTGAAACCCTGTCTCTACTAAAAACACAAAAACTTAGCCGGGCATGGCGGCGGGCACCTGTAGTCCCAGCTACTTGGGAGCCTGAGGCAGGAGAATCGCTTGAACCTGGGAGGCAGAGGTTGCAATGAGCCAAGATCACGCCACTGCACTCCAGCCTGGGAGACAGAGTGAGAGTCCATCTAAAAAAAAAAAAAAAAAAAAAAGACAAGAAAAACAAAAAATCCAGGCATGATGATGCTATTCTGTAGTCTCAGCTACTCAAGAGGCTGAGGCAGGAGAATAGCTTGAGCCTGGGAGGTTGAGGCTGCAGTGTGCTGGGATCCTACCACCACTGCACTCCAGCTTGGGTTGTGACGGAGTAAGACAGTGTCTCAAAAAAAAAAAAAAAAAAAAAAAAAAGAGGAAGAGGGAGGGGAAAAATTTCAGATACCCACAGACAAATTATTACAATTAATAAAAGTCATTTGCACTTTGATACACCAGCCACAATCATTTGGAAGAGTAGAATTTTTAGAATTTTTAAAATCTAATTTATATTAGCAACAAAATAATATATTTATAAATAAATCTAAAAGAGATGTATGAAATGTTTATGTAGTAATTATAAAAGTTTATTAGAAGAAACCAAAGAATGCTTAAATAATGCTTAAATATGG
Source organism: Theropithecus gelada (assembly GCF_003255815.1). Taxonomy (NCBI): domain Eukaryota; kingdom Metazoa; phylum Chordata; class Mammalia; order Primates; family Cercopithecidae; genus Theropithecus; species Theropithecus gelada. Next base: position 18,768,352 of record NC_037669.1, on the reverse strand, counting down.
ATTTAATGCTTAAATCCATAAATCCACATATTTATGGATAGAAAGAGTCAATATTAAAAATATGCCAGTTCCTCTAAATGTATCTATAGATTTAACACAATTTCAGTGAAAATTTCAACAGGGTATTTTTTGGTTCCATTGTACTTGATAAGCTCGTTCAAAATGTATAGAGCTGAAAGAAAAGCCAAGAATAACCCCATGACTCTTCTGAAGGAAAAGGTGTGTATGGTGGTGAGAGATTTGCCTCCACAGATATCAAGCTACATTGAATTTTTGTATCCAACTGGTGTAGATACAGACAAGTAAACAAGCCACCCTCCAGCCAACTCATTTGCCTGGAATAACAGTTATGTTTATTTTATAATTTTTAAGTCAACTATTTTGGCTGGGATCTATTGGATGCTTTTCTCAACTGGCTCAGTTAGTTCAGAGTGCCTCTGAGCAGGTAAAACTTGCTCTGACAGCTCTGCTCCTGAGGGTTGATCAGCTGTTGGCTGGGTGACAGGGGTAGCTGGGACACACATCTCTTGTCATCCAGCAGGTGCTCCCTGTGGGTTTGCAAAGGGGAGGCTGTTATGTTTACAGCCAAAGTGATCTAGGCCTGAAACTATTCCTTCTGCAGATGAGATCCTCGCACCACAGTCTCATCTAATAATGGCAGCAGGCTAGTTTGGGATCTTGTAATCTAAATCAGATCAGATAAGTCTCTTCAGCTATTGCTCTTCTAGTTGTAGAAGGCAATCAACTAAAAAGACAAATTATCTGCCCCCAACACACGTGATATATAATGATGAAGCAGGGACAGGATTATTTCAATAAACATATTGAAATATCTGTTCAATTCTTCTTGTATAATTTTTACAAGTATTTCTTTGTCCACCTGGTCCAACTCAGATTCAAGGAATAGAACAGAATTTACCTCTTCATGGGAGTAGTTGCAGTCACATTGTGAATGGATAAGCATACAGGGACAGATAGAATTTGTGGCCGCTTTTGCAATTTATCAATAACATGGAATTTTTTTGTGGGGGGCGGGGGATGGAGTCTCACTCTGTTGCCCAGGATGGAGTGCAGTGGCACTGTCTCAGCTCACTGCAACCTCCGCCTCCCGGGTTCAAGAGATTCTCCTGCCCCAGCCTCCCAAGTAGCTGGGATTACAGGCACCCAGCACCACGCCCAGCAAATTTTTGTATTTTTCGTAGAGACAGGGTTTCACCATGTTGATCAGGCTGGTCTTGAACTCCTGACCTCATGATCCTCCCGCCTTGGCCTCCCAAAGCCCGGGATTACAAGCCTGAGCCACCACGCCCATTCAATAACATGAAATATTTTAAAGTAGTAGTTTTAAAATTCATTTTGTGGCCAGGTACAGTGGCTCACACCTGTAATACCAGCATTTTGGGAGGCCGAGCAGGTGGTCACGAGGTCAGGAGTTCGAGACCAGCCTGGTCAACATGGTGAGACCCTGTCTCTACTAGAAATACAAAAATTAGCCAGGCTTGGTGGCAGGTGCCTGTAATCCCAGCTTCTCAGGAGGCTGAGGAGAACTGCTTGAACCCAGGAGGTGGATGTTGCAGTGAACCGAGACCATGCCACCGGACTCCACCCTGGGCAACAGAGTGAGACTCTGTCTCAAAAAAAAAAAATTATTTTGTATATTAATCACCTATCATAATGATAATGTATATAAATAGATATTTCAAATAATATTCTTGATAATTTTAGTTTTTCTGGCAACAGCTTGTGGCAGGAATAAAAGTGTCAACGCCGCAGTTTTCTAATTGTTCTCTCGTACATGCGTTATTAACACCTTCAATTCTTTGCTGGAATAGATTTTTTAGTCACCTACCCATTTTGTGGGGACTAGTTAGGTTAAAATCAGAGCCAGAATATGTATATTCACTTAACAAGGCACCTGTGTTCTGCAATATATAGCAAACCAATGATCAATGGTGCTGTTGTCAATCCGTTGTCATTGTGTATCTTCTACTTGCCCCTTAGGCTCTTTTCACATTGTACATGACAGGTGATTGGCTGACAATCATAACAGAAGTGTCAATATAATTTTTTAAAATATTTTAAACTAAAACTTTACAAAGAGAATGCATATATCCTAATACAGCATATTCTACTTGCACCCAAATGGATTGTCTGGTGTACTCTCCAGAGATAGTTTGCACCAGCATTTAGATAATTTCCTCATCATCAAGGCTACCCACAACATTTTGGGGAAAATTGCATCGCTTTAACTAAGTCATTTGTACATAATTTTTAAGCAGGGTAGTGGGAGGTCTGGTCATTCTCTTTTTGGAAGGCAAAGAAGCCAGCATGTATTATCCAGTCTGCCCTATTTTCAGTTCTGGCTGAGGTAGAATGTAGACCTACTTCTAAGTCTCAACAGATAGATGAGCCAACAGACAAATAAATAAATTAGATTATTCATAGGCAGAAATGTATCATTTTATTTGATTAACCTGATTTTTGTTTTATCTGTCCTCAAGCTTTAGGAGAAGGAAATGAATCACAAGAAAAGCTAATAGTCAGAAGTTATTCATGAATCTAAATTCCTGGTTATGTCTGGTGGTCAGTACAGAATTTGACCCAATGCTTTCTATATCTTTAGCCCTTTGACAGTGATTTCAAATGTTCTTATTCATAATTCCTAAGGTACTACAAAAATATCACCTTTCCTTTATGAAAAGTTTATACAGAGATTATATATGAGATACGTGTGTGTGTACCTATATATACACACACACATATATATACACATATGTGTAAATATATATATGATAGTTAATTTTATGTGTTAACTTGATTGGGTTACACTGCTCAGATATGTGATCAAACATTATTCTGGATATTTCTGGGTGGGGGGTTATGGATGAAAATAGCATTTAAATTAGTGGACTTTGAGTGCAACAGCTTGCTCTCCATAATGTGAGTAGACCTTATCCAATTACTTCGATAGAACAAAACAATAGTTTCCCCAGAGAAGTGAGAATTTTCCAGAAGATGGCCTTCAGTAGTGAACTGCACCATTAACTCTCCCCTGGTCTCCAGCCTGCTGGCCCAACCTGCAGATTTTGGATTTGCCAGCCTCCATATTCTTGTGAGTCATTTCCTCTATCTATCTTTCTATCTACATACATATACATGCACATACAAATCATGTTGCTTCTGTTTATATATAATTTGTGTATAAATATACACATGAAATTTATGAGAAAAGGAAGTAGACGAGTTTAAAGAGAGATTTATAGCAACGCATTGTCATAGAAACGAATTTCTGGCCTAATAGAATATGCCATTCTTTAATTATACTAAATAAAGATTCTCCTGTGCTTGCTCAGAATTCACCAGTGCTTATGAAATTCTGGTTTGGGGACACTCATTTAGGTTTTGAGTCCTTCTGCCTGTTAGAATCCTGGTTCTGCCATTTTCTGTCACTGTGACCTTGGGTAAATGACTTCATCTCTCTCACCCATTTTTCTCATCTACAAAATGAGGCCATTTATACCTACCCTATGGCTAGGACAGTTGTGAGGACTGAATGAGTTAATTATGAGATGTTTTGAGCAGTATCTGGCACATAGTAAGCTAAGTACATGAAAGTTCTTTTACTTTCTTCTTTAATTTTGAGTGAGCTTATTTGGTTTCTATCCAGAGGATACTTGTCTTTTTGCCACACTTAGTACTTTGATTCCTGAAAGGAAAAGTATCATAACCCCTTAGGTTGTGGCAAAAGAATTATCCAGAGATATATGGAAAAAATAGTTTTTATAGAGATGATAAATAACATCCTGAATTTGTATTAGGCGGCCAAAGAGGAAGATGACTCATGAGTCATATTAAAATTCTTTCAGAAATGCAAATATTTCTCATCAACTGTTTTAAAGGTCTGGTATGTTCTCTTTTTCCCCTCATCGAATTTAAATTTCCTGAGGGTCAAAGGGTTTCAAAGAGGAATTTGCATTAAAAAAGTTATTCCTGATATTTGATAGAATTTCTGCTTCTTTGGTAAGTGGGAGTAGAAGGGAGCTGGGAAATTCTTATTTCATAAATTTCTGATGGAATCTTATTATTGACTATATGAGTAATCAGAGGAAAATTTTTATATAAAATACTTTTATAATCATCATGATAGGCACAAGGTAGGAGCAAAATGTTACAGATTTATAAGAGGATTGGAAGGAGAGATTAATGTAACGTGGATTTTTTTTTTTTTTTTTCATTCTGTCACCCAGGCTGGAGTGTAGTGGCGACATCTTGGCTCACTGCAACCTCTGCCTCCGGGTTCAAGTGATTCTCCTACCTCATCCTCCTGAGTAACTGGGATTACAGAATTACAGGCCTGCGCCACCACATCCGGCTAATTTTTGTTTTTTTAGTAGAGATGGGGTTTCGCCATGTTGTCTAGGCTGGTCTTGAACTCCTGACCTCAGGTGATCCACCCACCGTGTCCTCCCAGAGTTCTGGGATTACAGGCATGAGCCACAGTGCCCAGCCTCTAACATGGATTTTTAGAGTATTTTTTTGAGAGAGTTTGGGGATTCGTGGGATTTTGTCACCGAGTATACCTGTCAGTCTATGTTTAATAAGGAAAAATATAAATTAATATGTTCATATAATTACCTCAACCTAAATTTATTTCTCACTTCACAGAATGCCTAGAAGATCCTATAAGAGGAAAGTCTACTTGACAGAAAACTTCAATCTTTTCTTTACTTATTTAATTTTAGTTAAATAATCTAAATCACACATTACATAATTGATTGCTTAATAACCACTCTTGAATTGGTCTCTTACTGTTCCAGTGACTGAGCATTATATCCACAACTAAATTATCAGCTCTTTAAGAGTAGTGATAATGTTTTAATACTTCAAAGCATTTGTCCACTTTGTGAAAGGAAAATATCTTGGGCCCCCAAAATCTCTAAGGAAAAGTCAGGCTGGGAACTGCTTAGGGCAAAGCTGCCTCCCATTCTATTCAAAGTCACTCCTCTGCTCACTGAGATAGATGCATATTTCCTTTGGATCAGAAACTCGAAAGACTGTAACCATTTGTCTATCACTTACCTGTGACCTGGAAGCTCCCTTCTGGCTTCCAGTCTTTCTGCCTTTGCTTCCAGTTGCCCCCCCTTTCCAGATGGAACCAATGTACTTCTTACATATATTGATTGATGTTTCCTGTCTCCCTAAATGTATAAAACCAAGCTGCGCCCTGACCACCTTGGGCACATGTCATTAGGACTTCCTGAGGCTGTGTTAACGCGCATGTCTTCAACCTTGGCAAAATCAACTTTCTAAATAAACTGAGACCTCTCAGATTTTCTGGGTTCACAACTTGTTAAAAAACAAACGAAAAATGCTATATTCTTTTGGTCTGATGGGTTAAAGAGAGGGGAAAAGGAATGGATATTTCTACTCAGTCACTCCTTGCCTTTCACGTGATGGACATCCTTTCTCTTAAATCTTTTTTTTTTTTTTTTGAGACGGAGTCTCGCTCTGCCGCCCAGGCTGGAGTGCAGTGGCCGGATCTCAGCTCACTGCAAGCTCCGCCTCCCGGGTTCATGCCATTCTCCTGCCTCAGCCTCCCGAGTAGCTGGGACTACAGGCGCCCACCACCTCGCCCGGCTAGTTTTTTGTATTTTTTAGTAGAGACGGGGTTTCACCGTGTCGGCCAAGATGGTCTCGATCTCCTGACCTCGTGATCCGCCCGTCTCGGCCTCCCAAAGTGCTGGGATTACAGTCTCTTAAATCTTAAAGCCCTCTTAGGTAGACATCATAACCTTCATTTCGGTGATGAAACAATTGAGTGATATTTAAAGAAGTTGACCAGCTTGTCCAATGTCACTCTGCTAAAACACGTGGGAGCCAGTATGAAAACCAGATCTGTAGGTCTTCAAAATCTGTTCTTTTAAAATAAACTGTGTAATTTTATACGCTCTAAGTGTGGGGTTTATTTAAGACAGGAGAAAGATGGTGAGTAAATGAAGATGGGGTAAATAAATCTTACATATTATTAACAAGATGCTAAGAGTGAGCACATTGGCAACCTAGAATGAAAAGAAGGGTAAAACAACACTTTCTTGTTAGTCACAAAAATCAAACTGAAGTAAATTTATGAATTCCCCTCTCCCTCCCAGAGGGCTGTATCAGGATGGGACAAAGAAATGAAGCTTAATCCAAAACATTACTTTGGTCTGGCCAGAGACAGGGGAGAACTTGCTTGTTCACTGACCCTAGGACAGCTTCACATAGCTATAGCAGAGGGCAAAAAAAAAAAAAAAAAAAAGAGGCTGAGAAGCTGGGTGAGTGTTTCCTGCTCTCAGGGACTCTGATTTCCCATCTGCCAGACTGTCAGCACTTCTCAGTGACTGACCTCACGAGGAAAGCTGCCAACCTCATTTCCTATTTGGCTCTGCTGTGTTGAGTCCAGAGGGAACCTGTTCATGTCACCTTTCTCCCAGAACCACCCACGCCATGGGCAGGAATGACATGGGGACAAGAGAAAGCCAGAGGTGGGGCTGGTCTTTGACATGAGGGGTATGTTGGTAAAGCCCTTTGGAGCACGTCCTGGAAGTGGGTAGACAAATAAGTGAGACTGGGCCTAAAGAGCCTGAAACTGTTGGGAGAATTTGAAATCAAATGTCCAAGTCCCTGGGTGGAGAGGAGAGAAAAAAGTGTCCTCAGAGAAGAGAAACCATAGTGATGCAATCCGTGACAACGTGTACTGATGCAATCAGTGACAGCAGTTTGGCTTAGTCTCTGCTAGTCCTGTTGGCAGGACAGGAACATTTGCCCTGTGCTGTTTCCCAGTCTGTTCTAGAATGTATTCTGTCACAGCAGAATTGACAATAGTGACAGCACTGTCTGTCCTGTTCCCTTGCCCTGTATATACAGTTCTTTCTTCCTTCTTTCACTGCTTCCCTCCTTCTTATTTTTCCTCTTTTATCCATGTATTCCATTTAACTGCTAACACCTAAAGACACTGTATAGACTTTTTGTTTGTTTGTTTTGAGACAGAGTCTTGCTCTGTTGCCCAGGCTGGAGTGCAGTGGAGCAATCTCCGCTCACTGCAACCTTTGTCTCCAGGGTTCAAGTGAATCTCCTGCTTCAGCCCCCCCGGTTGTGGGGTCTATAGGGATGCACCGCTACGCCTAATTTTTGTATTTTTATGGAGACAGGGTTCTGCCATGTTGGCCAGGGTGGTGTCGAATTCTTGACCTCAAGTGATCCACCTGCCGTGGCCTCCCAAAGTGACAGGATTACAGGTGTGAGCTGCCACGCCGGCCTCTGTATAACCTTCTTGATGCCTTTAGAACAAAAAAAATTGTTTGATTGTCACCTATTTGAGGATACAGACCAAACCTACCACAAGAAGTACCACACGCACATATATATACACACACATATATACGCATTTACATATATTTCACAGAATTTTCTATTGGCTAGTGAAATTTATTGTGCTATAGGAGAGTCAAATCAGGAGCTTTTTATATGGGTGCCATGAGAAATTGAACTTAATCTAACCTTACTGAGGAATGTTGACAAATGTGACTAATTGTATGTGCTAGATAGTGTTAGACAACTGTAGGAAGTGCTGACAAAGAATTATGAAGAACAAAATGCCAGTCAGCCTGATCAAGAGGTATGGTAAACAGGATGTCAGAGTAAGCTCCACATATCTACTGATGCAAATTGAGTAATTGCTTAGTTTTTACTAAAAGTGCAATGATGAACTGTAGGTTATAAATAGATCTGAATATCTATCATAGCTTTGTAGCCATTTGATGATTTCTTATAAGAATTCAGTTTTTTTGTGGGTTTTTTCAATAATAAGCTTAGCTAATTCTATGTTTATGAGTTAGAAATTTGCCTGTTCCTTTGGGCTTTGATTTCTCCCGACCCGGCCCACCCTCCCCCGGTGTTAAATAAATATCATTATGACTGCTGGTTTGGGAATCAGATATATCTGGGCTCAAATTCCCTGTTTTGCAACTTACTAGCAGAAATATCAGATAAGTTTTAAGCTGAGTTTCAGTTTTCTCATTTGTAAAATCAGAATGATAATAGCTACCTTGCAAGATTGTTTTAAGGATTAGAGGTGCTTGTGTAAAGCCTCTAGCATATATTTCTTTTTTTCTTTTTTCTTTTTTTTTTTTGTTTTTTTTTGAGACAGTCTCGCTCTGTTGCCCAGGCTGGAGTGAGTGGGGCGATCTCGGCTCACTGCAGGCTCCGCCCCCCGGATTCCCGCCATTCTCCTGCCTCAGCCTCCCGAGTAGCTGGGACTACAGGTGCCCGCCACCAAGCCGGGCTAATATATATATATATATTTTTTTGATTTTTAGTAGAGACGGGGTTTCACCATGTTAGCCAGGATCTTCGCAATCTCCTGACCTCGTGATCAGCCCTCTTCAGCCTCCCAAAGTGCTGGGATTACAGACTTGAGCCACCGCGCCCGGCCGCTAGTATATATTTCTTAATACCCAGGTATTCCATAAACGAAAGGAATGCTGTTTATTACATTAAGTCAATTACAGTTTTTGGTTTTTTAAGACAGACTCTCACTCTGTTGCCCAGGCCGGAGCGCAATGATGTGATCATAGCTCATTGAAACCTCAAACTCCTGGGCTCAAACTATTCTCCTGTGCCTCAGCCTCCCAGATAGCTGGGACTACAGGCATGCGTCACCATGCTAGCCTAATTTTATTTTTAGTAGAAACCAGGTCTCTCTATGTTGCTCAAGCTGGTAACTCCTGGACTTAAGTGATCCTCCTGCCTTGACCACCGAAATGCTGGGATTACGGGCATGAGCCACTGGGCCTGTCCAACTATAGGGTGTGTGGTTTGTTTTTTCTTTCTTTTTCTTTTCCTTTTTTTCTTTTTTTTTTTTTTTTTTTTTTTTTGTCGTTGTTGTTTTGGGTTTTTTGAAATGGAGTCTTACTCTGTCGCCCAGGCTGAAATGCAGTGGCATGATACTGGCTTACTGCAACCTCTGCCTCCTGGGTTCAAGCGATTCTCATGCCTCAGCCTCCTAAGTAGCTGGGATTACAGGCACCTGCCATCATGCCCAGCTAATTTTTGTATTTTTTAGTAGAGACGGGGTTTTGCCATGTTGGTCAGGGGGGGCTTGGACTCGTGACCTCAGGTGATCCAACCGCCTCGGACTCCCAAAGTGCTGGCATTACTGGCATGAGCCACCATGCCCGACCTTTCTTTTTTTTTTTTTTTTTGGTATGGAATACGTATCACCATTGAAGATGAAGGTTGAGTCCGGGCGCAGTGGCTCATGCCAATAAATAAATAAATAAATAAATATTAAAAAACAAAAACAAAAAAACCTGGGCATGTGGCGCACACCTGTAATGCCAGCTACTCAGAAGGCTGAGGCAGGAGAATCGCTTGAACCTGGGAGGTGGAGGTTGCAGTGAGCCGAGATCATGCCACTGCACTCCAGCCTGGGCGACAAGAGCGAAACTGTGTCTCAAAAATAAATAGCCAGGCGCGGTTGCTCATGCCTGTAATTCCAGCACTTTGGGAGGCCGAGGTGGGCGGATCACGAGGTCATGAGATTGAGACTATCCTGGCTAACACAGTGAAACCCCGTCTCTACTAAAAATACAAAAATATTACCCAAGCGTGAGGGCGGGCGCCTGTAGTCCCAGCTACCTGGGAGGCTGAGGCAGGACAATCGCTTGATCCTGTGAGGCCGAGGTTGCAATGCGCCGAGATCGTGCCCCTGCACTCCAGCCTGGTGACAGAGCAAGAGTCCGTCTCAATAAATAAATAAATAAATAAATAAATATAAATAAATAAAAGTTCAGAAGACTTACTATGGAATAAATGCTTCTGGTACAATATATATAAATGCAGGTTATAAAATCTGATAGATTTTGGGGGCTCAAATACTGTCGTATTTATATGTCTCATCTTGGAGGGGAGAGCCATCTTGCAAGCATGAAGGTACGGAGCCAATGTACCAAGGAGGGTGGGAGGAGGGTCCCACCTACTAACGAAATTGCTGAACCGCTCTAATAAACTTGGAAATATTTTTCTCCATGCTTCCTGGTTCCAGACTTCTCCTGTTTTTAAAGCTACTTTTAGCAGTGTATTGTTACTTGAAGCTGAGTGCATACTACCTGACAAGAAAATTCAGTCTTTTTTAAGACTGAATTTTTTTAAAATTAATTTTTATATTTTTCTTAAGTTTTCCACTACATATTATAGGAAAAGAAAAAAAAAAACTCTGCTATATATATGTGTGTGTGTACATATATTTCCATATATATAACATATATTATATATCCACTATATATGTATATATGTATTTGTATATATATTGTGTGTATATATATACATATATGTATATATACACACATATATACATATAGATATACATATATAGCAGATATATATACACATATATACAGCAGATATACATACATATATATATTATAATTTAAGTTCTGGGATACATGTGCAGAATGTGCAGGCTTGTTACATAGGTATACACATGCCATAGTGGTTTGCTGCACCCATCAACCCATCATCTACATTAGGTATTTCTCCTAATGCTATCCCTACCCTAGACCCCCACCCCCCGACAGGCCCCGGTGTATGATGTTCTCCTCCCTGTATTCATGTGTTCTCATTGTTCAACTCTCACTTATGAGTGAGAACATGTGGTGTTTGGTTTTCTGTTCCTGTGTTAGTTTGCTGAGAATGATGATTTCCAGCTTCATCCATGTCCCCGCAAAGGACATGAACTCATCCTTTTTTATGGCTGCATAGTATTCCATGGTGTATATACACAACATTTTCTTTATCCAGTCTATCATTGATGGGCATTTGCGTTAGTTCCAAGTCTTTGCTATTGTGAATAGTGCTGCAGCAAACATACGTGTGCATGTGTCTTTATAGTAGAATGATTTATAAGCCTTTGGATATATACCTAGTAATAGGATTGCTAGATCAAATGGTATTTCTGGTTCTAGATCTTTGAGGAATTGCCACACTATATTCCACAAAGGTTGAACTAATTTACACTCCCACGAACAGTGTAAAAGCGTTCCTATTTCTCCACATCCTCTCCAACATCTGTTGTTTCCTGACTTTTTCATAATCACCATTCTAACTGGCATGAGATGGTATCTCATTGTGGTTTTGATTTGCATTTCTCTAATGACCAGTGATGATGAGCTTTTTTAATATGTTTGTTGGCAACATAAATGTCTTCTTTTGAGAAGTTTCTGTTCATATCCTTTGCCCACTTTTTGATGGGGTTGTTTTTTTCTTGTAAATTTGTTTAAGTTCTTTGTAGATTCTGGATATTAGCCCTTTGTCAGATGGATAGATTGCAAAAATTTTTCTCCCATTCTGTAGGTTGCCTCTTCACTCTGATGATAGTTTCTTTTGCTGTGCAGAAGCTCTTTAGTTTAATTAGATCTCATTTGTCAATTTTGGCTTTTGTTGCCATTGCTTTTGGTGTTTTAGTCATGAAGTCATTGCCCATGCCTATGTCCTGAATGGTATTTTCTAGGTTTTCTTGTAGAGTTTTTATGGTTTTGGGTTTTACATTTAAGTTTTTAATCCATCTTGAGTTAATTTTTGTGTAAGGTGTATGTAAGGGACCCAGTCTCAGTTTTCTGCATATGGCTAGCCAGTTTCTCCAACACCATTTATTAAACAGGGAATCCTTTCCCCGTTGCTTGTTTTTGTCAGGTTTGTCAAAGATCAGATGGTTGTAGATGTGTGGTGTTATTTCTGAGGCCTCTATTCTGTTCCTTTGGTCTTTATGTCTGTTTTGGTAACAGTACCATGCTTTTTTGGTTACTGTAAACTTGTAGTGTAGTTTGAAGTCAGGTAGCGTGATGCCTATGGCTTTGTTCTTTTTGCTTCGGATTGTCTTGGCTATGCCAGCTCTTTTTTGGTTCCATATGAAGTTTAAAGTTTTTTCCAATTCTATAAAGAAAGTCAATGGTAGCTTGATGGGGATCACACTGAATCTACCAATTACTTCGGGCAGTATGGCCATTTTCATGATATTGATTCTTCCTATCCATTAGCATGGAAAATTTTTTCATTTGTTTCTGTCCTCTCTTATTTCCTTGAGCAGTGGTTTGTAGTTCTCCTTGAAGAGGTCCTTCACACACCTTGTAAGTTGTATTGCTAGGTATTTTATTCTCTTAGTAGCAATTGTGAATGGGAGTTCACTGAAGACTTGGCTCTCTGTCTGTTATTGGTGTGTAGGATTGCTTGTGATTTTTGCACATTGATTTTGTATACTAAGACTTTGCTGAAGTTGCTTATCAGCTTAAGGAGATTTTGGGTGGAGATGATGGGGTTTTCTAAATATAAAATCATGTCATCTGCAAACAGAAAATTTGACTTCCTCTTTTTCTATTTAAATACTCTTCATTTCTTTCTCTTGCCTGATTGCCCCAGACAGAAGTTTCAATACTATGTTGAATAGGAGTGGTGAGAGAGAAAATCATTGTCTTGTGCCATTTTCGAAGGCAATGCTTCCAGTTTTTGCCCATTCAGTATGATATTGGCTGTGGGTTTGTCATAAATAGCTCTTATTTTGAGATACATTCCATTGATACCTAGTTTATTGAGAGTTTTTAGCATGAAGGGGTGTTGAATTTTGTCAAAGGCTTTTTCTGCATCTATTGAGATAATCCTGTATTTTTTGTCATTGGTTCTGTTTATGTGATGGATTACGTTTACTGATTTGCATATGTTGAACCAGCCTTGCACCCCATGATCATGGTGGATAAGCTTTTTGATGTGCTGCTGGATTCAGTTTGCCAGTATTTTATTGAGTATTTTCGCATGAATCAGGGATATTGGCCTGAAATTTTCTTTTTTTGTTGTTTCTTTGCCAGATTTTGGTATCAGGATGATGCTGGCCTCATAAAATGAATTAGGGAGGAATCCCTCTTTTTCTATTGTTTGGAATAGTTTCAGAAGGAATGGTACCAGCTCCTCTTTGTACCTCTGGTAGAATTTGGCTGTGAATCCGTCTGGTCCTGAGCTTTTTTTGGTTGATAGGCTATTAATTACTGCCTCAATTTCAGAGCTTGTTATTGGTCTATTCAGGGATTCAACTTCTTCTTGGTTTAGTCTTGGGAGGGTGTATGTGTCCAGGAATTTATTCATTTCTTCTAAATTTTCTAGTTTATTTGCGTAGAGGTGTTTATAGCATTCTCTGATGGTAGTTTGTATATCTGTGGGATCAATGGTGATCTTCCCCTTTATAATTTTTTTATTGTGTCTATTTGACTCTTCACTCTTTTCTTCTTTATCAGTCTGGCTAGTGGTCTATTTTGTTAATCTTCTCAAAAAACCAGCTCTTGGATTCATTGATTTTTTGAAGGGTTTTTCGTGTTTCTTATCTCCTTCAGTTCTGCTCTGATCTTAGTTATTTCTTGTCTTCTGTTAGCTTTTGAATTTGTTTGCTCTTGCTTCTCTAGTTCTTTCATGATGTTAGGGTTTTCATTTTAAATCTTTCCTGCTTTCTCCTGCAGACATTTGGTGTTATAAATTTTCCTCTAAACCCTGCTTTAGCTGTGTCCCAGAGATTGTGGTATGTTGTGTCTTTGTTCTCACTGGTTTCAAAGAACTTACTTATCTCTGCTTTAGTTTTGTTATTTACCCAGTAGTCATTCAGAAGCAGGTTGTTTAAGTTCCATGTAGTTGTGCAGTTTTGTGTGAGTTTCTTAATCCTGAGTTCTAATTTGATTGGACTGTGATCTGAGGGACTGTTTGTTATGATTTCCATTCTTTTGCATTTGCTGAGGAGTGTTTTACTTTCAATTATATGGCCAGTTTTATAATAAGTGTGATGTGGTGCTGAGAAGAATGTATATTCTGTTGATTTGGGGTGGAGAGTTCTGTAGATGTCTATTAGGTCCGCTTGGTCCAGAGCTGAGTTCAAGTCCTGAATATCCTTGTTAATTTTTTGTCTCATTGATCTGTCTAATATTGACAGTGGGGTGAAAGTCTCCCAGTATTATTGTGTGGAGTCTAAGTCTCTTTGTAGGGCTCTAAGAACTTCCTTTATGAATCTGGGTGCCCCCACAGCTGCCCCTTCCCCTAGGTGCTCTGTGCCAGGGAGATGGGAGTTTTATCTATAAGCCCCTGACTGGGGCTCGCACCTTTCTTTCAGAGGTGCCCTGCCCAGAGAAGAGGAATCTGGAGGGGCAGTCTGGCTATAGCAGGTTTGCCAAGTTGTGGTGTGTTCCACCCAGTTCGAACTTCCCACTGGCTTTGTTTACACTGCGAGAGGGAATCCTCCTACTTAAGCCTCAGTAATGGTGGACACCCCTCCCCTCACCAAGCTTGAGCATCCCAGGTCAACTTCAGACTGCTGTGCTGACAGCGAGAATTTCAAGTCAGTAGATCTTAGCTTGCTGGGTTCCAAGGGGGTGGGATCTGCTGAGCTAGACCACTTGGCTCCCTAGCTTCAGCCCACCTTCCGGGTGAGTGAAAGGTTCTATCTTGCTAGCATTCCAGACGCCAGAGGCAACGCCCCACCCTGCTTTGGCTCACCCTCTGTGGGGTGCACCCACAGTCTAACCAGTCCCAGTGAGATGAGCCAGGTACCTCAGTTGGAAATGCAGAAATCACCCACCTTTTGCGTTGATCTTGCTGGGAGCTGCAGACTGGAGCTGTTCCTATTCCGCTGTCTTGTCAGCCACACCAACTCTTCTCTCTCTCTCTCTATATATATATATATATACTTTTTTTTTTTCCTGAGATGGAGTTTCGTTCTTATTGCCCAGGTTGGAGTATAATGGCATGATCTCGGCTCACTGTAACCTTCGCCTCCCAGGTTCAAATGATTCTCCTGCCTCAGCCTCCTGAGTAGCTGGGATTATAGGTGTGCACCACCATGCCCAGCTAATTTGGCATGTTTAGTAGAGACGGGGTTTCTCCGCCTTGGTCAGGCTGGTCTTGAATTCCTAACCTCACGTGATCCGTCCACCTCAACCTCCCAAAGTGCTGGGATTACAGGCATTAGTCACTGCGCCCGGGAACTCCACTGTATTTTAAGGAAGAGATTAATCACCTTTTTTATGGCTTACCTATGATTAATACTTTAGTCATAATGGGAATTTCTGTAAGATGAATGATACAGTTAGTGATTAATCTGAATATATTACATGCAATTAGACATTGAAAACATCTACTGAACTTATGTGAAGAGTCAATATATAGATATGAGTCAATTTATTGCTGTAAGTGAGAAACTGACCTGTTGGTGACCCATTAGTTGTACTGTGAGGATAATGTCAACTAGTTTTTAGCTATGTTTAGATGTTAGTGGCATATGGGGTTAATACTTTATATTACTTTATTTTTTTTTTTTTTTTTTTTGAGACGGAGTCTCGCGCTGTGTCACCCAGGCTGGAGTGCAGTGGCGCGATCTCGGCTCACTGCAAGCTCCGCCTCCCAGGTTCACGCCATTCTCCTGCCTCAGCCTCCGAGTAGCTGGGACTACAGGCGCCCGCCACCACGCCCGGCTAGTTTTTTTTTTTGTATTTTTTTTAGTATAGACGGGGTTTCACCATGTTAGCCAGGATGGTCTCGATCTCCTGACCTCGTGATCCGCCCGTCTCGGCCTCCCAAAGTGCTGGGATTACAGGCTTGAGCCACCGCGCCCGGCCTATATTACTTTAATAAGATCTTTGAAAGACAGCAGAGATTTTTTTTTTTCCCCCTATAACGTGTAGTAGTTTTTAGTTGTAACTCCAGAAACAACTAAATTGCTGGTCAAGTTAAAATTAATGTTCCTTTTGCCTAACTTTTGAACAAAAGTGAATTATCTCTGGAAGATAATATTATCTAGATTGTTAAAATATCTGTACAATTTATCATACACACTGTCAAGTTGTCAATAAAAAATTACCAGGCATATCAAGAGATGAGACCACAGAACTGAAAATCAAGAATACAAATAGGGGCCGGGCGCGGTGGCTCAAGCCTGTAATCCCAGCACTTTAGGAGGCCGAGACGGGCGGATCACGAGGTCAGGAGATCGAGACCATCCTGGCTAACATGGTGAAACCCCGTCTCTACTAAAAAAATACAAAAAACTAGCCGGGCGAGGTGGCAGCGCCTGTAGTCCCAGCTACTCGGGAGGCTGAGGCAGGAGAATGGCGTGAACCCGGGAGGCGGAGCTTGCAGTGAGCTGAGATCCGGCCACTGCACTCCAGTCTGGGCGACAGAGCGAGACTCCGTCTCAAAAAAAAAAAAAGAATACAAATAGGTTATAAAAATATACCCATTGAAGATTCAAATATGGAAATCATTGTACATGGACTTTAAAATAACTGATATTAATATGTTCCAGAAATCAGATGACAAGATGGAAAGTCTCAGCATACAACTAAAAAATCTAAAAATTCTTCAAATGGTAATTCTAGAACTGAGAAAATGTATAATAACTAAAATCAAAAAGTTAATAAAAAGCAGATTAGAAGCAACCAATGAAAGCATTAGTAAATTGGAATATAGATGGAAGAAAATATTCAGTACAAAGCACAGAGAGAAAAGAGAAAGAAAAATATACAAAATATTTTTAAAAAGATAAAAGATGGGAAATAGTGAAAATATTTAATATATATGCAGTTTAAATCCTAAAATCAGAAGAAAGAGGAGGAGGAGAAGGGGGAGGACGAGGAGAAGAAAGTAATGAACAAGAGATGTATGAAATAGAGACAACATTTGAATAACAAAATGGCAGAATTTTATAAAACATCAAGGCATAAATTCAGGAAGTCATCAATCCCATGCAAAAGGACAAGAGAAAGGATAAGTACATGCGTAAATCTAAAATATGAAATATTTTAGTTTAATATGGTTTTGCTTTAAATTAACTTTTTTTTTTAATTCAATTTGGGTGACAGAGTGAGATCCTGTCTCAAAAAAAAAAAAAAAAAAAAAAGCACAAAGATTAAAAGGATGGAAACATACAACCACGCAGACACTAAGTAAAACAGCGGTGGTACATTAATATCAGATAATTATTGATAAAAGCATTTACTTAGAGATAAAGGACATTACAAATGATAAAAAAAAAAAAGTTAATTCACCAGAAGATACAATATTCTAAGTGACAGAATATTAACAAAAAAGCCTTCAAAATATTTAAAGCAAAACCATACTAAACTAAAAAATCCAATCAAGCATATCCACAATCATGGTAGAAAATTTTAATACAAATCTCTCAGTAACTGATGAAGCGATTAAAAAAAGTAGGCATTCAGAACATTTGAACATTATTGTAACCCATAGCTATGGAACAGACATTCTTTTCACGTGTACATAGAACATTTATCAAAATTGATAACATGATAGGCCACAAATGAAGTTTTAACAAATTCTAACAAATTGAAATTATACAGAAGATATTCTCTGAACACAAATTAATTCAGGGAAAAAGAAAAAAAAAAACAGTAACCAAAAGATAAGCAGGGTTTAAAAAAGCCTCAACCCACACCTCACTTCATAGACAAAGATGAACTCAAAACGGACTATACACCTAAATGTAAAAGGAATATTTAGAAATGTTTAATAAAAAATATAGGACTTTTGTTACCTTTTGTAGGCTAAGTTCCCTTATATGAGACACTAGGTATAAAAAATAAAAATTATAAACTGGACTTCATTAAAATTAAAAACATCTAGTCTTCAAAAGACATCATTAAGAAAATAAAAGAAGATAACATAAAAAGAACATTTGCAACGGAATAATAAGAGGACAAACAACCTGAGTTTAAAATATGTGCACACAATTTGAATAGACATTTTACAAAAAAGATATAGAAATGACCAAATACATGCAAAATGCTCATCATCATTAGTCATCACAAGAAATATAAATTAAAAACAATTATATACCACTGCAAAACAATTAGAATGATTAAAATTAAAAGGGTTGACAATACCAAGTATTAGGATATAAAGCAGCTGGAACTCTTATGTATAAATAATGGTACAATCAATTTGGAAAAGGGTTTCATAATTACTAAGTAATTAGTAAACACCATCTCACCCAGGGATTTCACGTTAACCAACAGAAATGGAAGCGTATGTGCACAGAAATAAATATACTCATATATCTTCACAAATGCTCATATGAGCTTTATTCAAAAGCCCCCAAACAGAAAAATCCAAATACTTATCAACAGGTGAATGAATTAATAAATTGTGGCATATACATACATGAGAATATTTCTCAGCCATAAATGGTAACAAACTGCTAATACCCACAACAAAAGTAGATGAATCTCATAAACATATGTTGACAAAATAATTCAGACAACAAAACATAACATTCTGTATGATTCCATTTATATAAAATTCTAAAGCAGGCAAATCTTAATCTGCAGTGACAGAAACAACAATAGTGTTTGCCTGGGGTCAGAGGTATGGGAATTGACTGCAAAAGGTCATGAGGGAACATGTTAGGGTAGATGGTGAAGTACAATATCTTGGATTTGTTGGTGGCTAGATAGGTACATACATTTGTCTTATATACTTAAAATCAGTACACTTGTTACAGTTAAATTATGTCTCAATAAAGTTGAATTAGAAAAGAGAATTAAGGCCGGGCACGGTGGCTCAGCCTAACTGACAAGGTGAAACTCTGACTCTACTAAAAATAAAAAAATTAGCTAGGTGTGGTGATGGGCACCCGTAATCCCAGCTACTTGGGAGGCTGAGGCAGGACAACTGCTTGAACCCAGGAGGTGGAGGTTGCCGTGTGCCAAGATCATGCCACTGCACTCCAGCCTGGGTGACAGAGTGAGATTCAGTCTCAAAAAAAAAAAAAAAAAAAAAAAGAAAAGAAAAGAAAGTATCATTGAGCATAATTAAAGAAGATAAACATAGAAGAAAACCCATGTCCATGGATTAGAAGACTCAACATTTTCAATATGTAAAATACATCCTAAATAGTTCTATACATCTATAGACCTAATGCAATTTCAATGAAAGCCCAAACAGATTTTGTGAAAAAATTGACAAGCTAATACTAAAATGCATATAGCAATGCAAGAGACAAGAAGAGCCAAGGTCATCTTGAAGAAAAATAAGAGAGTTGTAGAAGTTGTAGTACCAAATATGAACACTTACCATAACGTTACAATAGTTAAGAATAAACAACTGCCTACTGGAATGAAGTAGAGAATCTGAACAGACTCATACCTACAGAACTGAATTAGTGAGAAAGGTGGCTCTGCAGAGAAGTGAGGAAACAATATTCTTTACAAGTAGAAGGTGCTACGTCTATTGGATCTCCATGTGGAGAAAGAAAGTGAATCCTGACCCCATTTTAATACTATGTTAAAAAATCAGTTCCAGGTGGATTTATACCAAATATAAGGGTTAAAAGGCAAAGCTTTTCAAAGAAAGTACACAAGAATATTATCATGATCTTGGGGGAAGAATGATTTCTTAAGCATGTGATTTATTCCAGGCACTCAAAGTAAAGAAAATGTAACATTATTTTATTTTCCAAATAAAATCAACCTGACCTCCCTTCCCCAACAACACCCATCAAAGTTGGAAGAAAATCTAATTTTTCCGTGGTAGAAAATCTTAATTTTAACCGACAATTCTACAGGAATCCTACGACTTTCGGTAATTTAAGGATGAACTGCTGATCTTGACTCTCTCTTTGTCACAGTGAAAATGTTCATTTTCCAAACTGAACAATGCATTCTACACTAAGCTTTACAATCAGGAACCTCAATGTGCTGCAACTATGCAGGCATCCCCTGTGTGCGAACTGGGAAACCCCCACTGCCTGTTCTCACATAGGGGATGCCCGCATAGCTGCACCACATTGAGGTCATGCAAAAAGATTTCCACCACTCCCCTTCCTCAAGTCCAGGCCACTCCTTTCCGTCTCAACCCTGGGAACCCTGACCTTTTCAAACAACCCAGCTCCTCGACTCCATTCTAGTTTTTTGTCATTGTTATTTTTTGTTTATTTATTTATTGAGACAGGGTCTCATTCTGTTTGTTGCCCAGGCTGGAGTGCAGTGGCACGATTTTGGCTCACTGCAACCTTGACCTTCTGAGTTCAGGTTATCCTCCCACCTCAGCCTCCCAAGGAGTTGGGACTACAGGCATGCACCACCACACCCAGTTATTATTATTATTATTATTTGTATTTTTTGAAGAGATGGAGTTTTGCCATGTTTAGCAGGCTGGTCTCAAACTCCTGGGCTCAAGCAATTCACCCACATCAGTTTCCCAAAGTGCTAGGATTACAGGTGTGAGCCACTGTGCCCGGCCCATTCTAGGTTTTTGAAAACAAAGTCCTCAACTTTTTTCCTTTCCTTTTTTTTTTTTTTTTTTTTGGCAAAAGTGAAGCTCACGCTCTCAATGCTCAAAACCTTGCCAAACCTCTTTAGAGCAGAAAAAAAAAATGTTTGAGTTCACATCTAAGAAGAAAACACACACACACACATACATATGCACACCTAGTTACAGGAATTCTGTCGAAAGAACCTGAGGGGTTTATAACCAAGATACTTTGGGAAAGTCTCAGAAATGTTTGGGGTATAGTTTAAGCACATGTGTATGTGTGCAGGTGTGGAAATGTCCAGCAAGTAGGTTGGTGAGGCTCCTGCCAAGCCAGTAGAGAAGTTTAACTTTATTCTGTAATCACAGCTGGTGTGGCTGGGTTATTCCCCCAAGGAATAAGACCATCTTTTGAAGTTTTCCAAAAGTTATGAATGGGAAAAAGTAGAACCCTATACTTAGGATTAGAATGGCACTTTGGTGAGACAGGTCATCAGTGCTAGAGGAAGATGAGTAGGGGTGGCTCTGTTGATGCAGGACAGCTCTGTGGACACACACAGACAACCAAGGAGGAGGTGTGTGGAGCATCCCCTCTGTTCTGCAATGGTGTTTGCCGCAGTGAGAGTCCCAGGAAAATGGGAGGGGTGCGGAAATAATTCTTTAATTGTAACTCATGCCTCTATTTGGTTTTCTCATGGTTGGTGTGGTCTGGGAAACAAAGCTTCAGTGTGTGTGGCTCTGGGGTAATTAATCAGGGATTTATCATCATAGTCGTTATTCTAGGGAATGAGCCTCACCAACATTCCAGCTAATGTGCTAAGTGCTTAGCATTTATCAGGTCCATTACCACCCTGCAAATAAGCGACATTAGCCCTATTTTATAGATGAGGTAACTGGGGCAGATAAGCCTCAGAGTACATAACAAATAGCAGAGCTTGAGTTCAAATCCAAGTCTAAATCCAACGCCTGTGTGTTTATCATCATTCCACATTTTTTCTTAAGATAAAACCAACTATATCATGTTGTTTCCTTCTTCCTACCAAAGCAGAATGTATGAGAGACTGTAGGCTCCAGAAGTGGCATTAGATATAGTGGATTTAAACTTGCTGGGACCAGTTGGGAGTGAATACAAACCTTATGTAAGCTGGGAAATAAAGAGGAAATTTACTGCCAGTAATGGACTCAGATTAAAAAAAAAAAAAAATCTTGTTGGACTGCCTTGATACCTATTTGGATATTAGGTCCAAACGTATTATTTGGAATTATGTTCACTACATGGATACAGTAGCAATAATTTTTCAGTAGAGCTTAAACAAACTAAAATATGAGTCCTCCTTGTACCAGGCAATTAGATCTACTGATCTCTTCCCTCATCTTGAAAGAAAAGTCGGGGCCGGGTGCGGTGGCTCTTTCCTGTAATCCCAGCACTTTGGGAGGCTGAGGTGGGCGGATCACCAGGTCAGGAATTCCAGACCAGCCTGAACAACATGGTGAAACCCCATCTCTACTAAAAAAATAAAAACTTAGCCAGGTATGGTGGTGCGCGCCTGTAATCCCAGCTATTCAGGAGGCTGAGGCAGGAGAATTGCTTGAACCCAGGAGGTGGAGGTTGCAGTGAACTGAGATCGCGCCACCGCACTCCAGTATTCACAACAGAGGGAGAGTCTATCTCAAAAAAAAAAAAAAGAAAAGAAAAGAAAGAAAAAAAGAAAAGAAAAGTTGGCTGGGCACAGTGGCTCATGCCTGTAATCCCAGCACTGCAGCAATTTGGGTGGATCATTTGCTGTCAGGGGTTGGAGACCAGCCTGGTCAACATGGTGAAACCCTGTCTCTACTAAAAATATGCAAATTAGCTGGGTTGTAGGGGCATACACCTGTAATCCCAGCTATTCGGGAGGCTGAGGCAGGAGAATCACTTGAGCCTGTGAGGCAGAGGTTGTGATAAGCCAAGATCGCACCAATGCACTCCTGTCTGGGTGAGAGAGTGAGACCCTGTCTCACCAAAAAAATAAAAAAAATAAAAATTAAAAATAAGTAAATAAAAATAAAAAAGTTTAAGTCATTTTTAAAAATAAGCATTCCATATATGTACTTTTTTTTTTTTTTTTTTGAGACGGAGTCTCGCTCTGTCGCCCAAGCTGGAGTGCAGTGGCGCGATCCTGGCTCACTGCAAGCTCCGCCTCCTGGGTTCACGCCATTCTCCTGCCTCAGCCTCCCGAGTAGCTGGAACTACAGGCGCCCGCCACCGCGCCCGGCTCATTTTTGTATTTTTAGTAGAGACGGGGTTTCACCATGGTCTCGATCTCCTGACCTTGGGATCCGCCCGCCTCGGCCTCCCAAAGTGCTGGGATTACAGGCATGAGCCACCGCGCCCGGCCCCATATATGTACTTAAAACCATTGACTAGCATACTTCAACCAGATGAATTTTATGGCATGTAAATTATATCTCACTAAGCTGTTAAAAATAAACAAATGCTTTCATAGTAAAGAATTACTTTTATCTCTACATGCCTTCTTCAGTTGTATACATGCATGCATTGGCTTTGCCTAGTCATAATCACTTTACACTTGTTTGTACTTAAGATAGCTTTGCATTCACTCTTCTACAATCTTGTATTTGTGTTGTTAGTGGTTGCACAAATTTCCTCATGGCACCTGTCATTTAATCAGCCATTGTGTAGCTGCTACACAATCAGATTGTTTCAAGGGCTTTGCTCTTACAAATGCCACTGTTTTACAAAGGTATATAAATAAAGCTTTTACTTTTTAAATTTCCAATATTGGGATTATAAAGTTGAAGCTACGAACTTTTTTAGGGTTCTTGCTATATATTGCTAGAAACAGTGCATCAATTTTTATGCCAGTAGCAACTCTTGAGTTCACACATATCTTATTGGTCTTTCCAGTTCCAACCTTGATTTAACATAAGTATTTGAGTGTCTAATATCCATGATATATTCTATAATTTTAGAAAAGCTCAATTAGTATTTCTTATTTCTCCCCTGTGTAATAGGGTGTCTCATAAAAGTTAATATTTTATTATTTTATCTTATTTATTTCTTATTGAGACAGAGTCTCATTCCGTTGCCAGGCTGGAGTGCAGTGGTGTAATCTCCTCTCACTGCAACCCCTGCCTCCCGGGTTCATTGATTCTCCTTCCTCAGCCTCCCAAGTAGCTGGGACTACAGGAACACACCACCATGCCTAGCTAAGTTTTGTATTTTTAGTAGAGATGGGTTTTCACCATGTTGGCCAGGATGGTCTCGATCTCTTGACCTCATGATCTGCCCACCTCAGCCTCCCGAAGTGCTGGGATTACAGGCGTAAGCCACCGCGCCTGGCCAAAAGTTAACATTTTCAAGATGAAATATTTCTGGATTGGTCTGGATTGGTTCCATTGGGTCTATGTGTCTGTTTTTATGCCAGCATCATGCTATTTTGATTCTTATAGCTTTATAGTAGAGTTTGAAATCACACAGTGTGTTGTTCTGGCCTTGTTCTATTGGCGCAAGAATGGTTTGGCTATTCAGTCTTTTGTGGTTCCATATGACTTTTAGGATTGTTTTTATATTTCTGTGGAAAATGTCATTGGAATTTTCATAGGGATTGTATTGAATCTCTCTATTACTTTGAGTAGCATGGATCTTTTCACATTATTAATTCTTCTAATCCATGGACAAGGGATACCATTTCAATTATTTGTGTCTTTTAAAATTTCTTTCATCACTGTTTTATAGGTTTCAGTCTTTCACCTTCTTGTTAAATTTATTCCTAAGGGTTTTTTTTTTTCTTTTGGTATTATGAAATTATTCTCTTTTTTCAAATAGTTTGTTAGTATCTAGAAGTGCTGCTTTTTTATGTTAATCTTTGTATCCTGAAACTGTACTAAACTCCCTTATCAGCTCTAACAGTTTTTTTTGGTGGAGATTTAAGGGTTTTCTATACATAAAACCATGTCATCTACAGAGACAATTTAACTTTTTAAAATATTTATTTATTTATTTATTTATTTATTTTTGAGATGGAGTCTCACTCTGTCACCCAGGCTGGAGTACAGTGGCATGATCTCAGTTCACTGCAACCTCCACCTCCCAGGTTCAGGTGATTCTCCTGTCTCAGCCTTCCCAGTAGCGGGGACTACAGGCGTACACTACCACACCCAGCTAATTTTTGTATTTTTAGTAAAGATGAGATTTCGCCATGTTGGCCAGGCTGGTCTCAAACTCTTGACTTCAAATGATCCACCTGTCTTGGCCCCCCCAAAGTGCTGGGATTATATGTGTGAACCACCTCGCCTGGCTTCCACCATTCCTGGCCTGGATGCCACATATTTCTTTTTCTTACTTAATTGCTCTGCCTAGGATTTCCAGTATTATGTTGAATAAAAGTGGCAGGAGTGGACATCCTTGCTTGGTCCTGATCTTAGAAGAAAAGCTTTCAATTCTTCATTATTGAGTACAGTAGTCCCTCCTTATCTGCTGCAGTTTTGCTTTCTATGGTTTAGTTACCTGCAGTCGATCATAGTCCAAAAATAGGTGAGTACATTTCAACAATGTATTTTGAGAGATTGAAAGATAATATATAAGGAACTCGAACAACTCAATAATAAAAAAACAAATAACCTGATTAAAAAATGGGGAAAGGTAGGCCGGGCGCGGTGGCTCAAGCCTGTAATCCCAGCACTTTGGGAGGCCGAGACGGGCGGATCACGAGGTCAGGAGATCGAGACCATCCTGGCTAACACGGTGAAACCCCGTCTCTACTAAAAAAATACAAAAAACTAGCCGGGCGAGGTGGCGGACGCCTGTAGTCCCAGCTACTCCGGAGGCTGAGGCAGGAGAATGGCGGGAACCCGGGAGGCGGAGCTTGCAGTGAGCTGAGATCCGGCCACTGCACTCCAGCCTGGGCGGCAGAGCGAGACTCTGTCTCAAAAAAAAAAAAAAAAAAAAAAAAAAAAAAAAAAAAAAAAGGGGAAAGGATTTGAATCCACATTTCTCAAAAGAATACATACAAACAACATATGACAAAATGCTCAACATCACTAATCATCAGGGAAATGCAAACCAAAACTGCAATGAGATATCATCTCATACCTGTTCGCATGTCTATTATCGAAAAGACAAATGATAACAAATGTTGGTGAGGATGTGGAGAAAAGGGAACCCTTCTGCACTGCTGATGGAAATGTTAATTAGTACAGCCATTATGAAAAACAATGTGAAGGTTGCTCAAAAAGTTAAAACTAGAACTACCATATGATCCAGCAATTCCACTAAATGAAATTAGTAGCTGCACTCTCATGTTCACTGTGGCATTATTCACCATAGCCAAGCTGAGGGATCAACTTAAGTATTAGAATGTAGCTATCAGTGGATGAAAGGACAAAGAAAATGTGGTATATATACACAATGGGATATTATTTAGCTTTCAAAAATAATAAAATCCTGTCATTTGCAACAACAAGGATAAACCTAGAGAATATTATGTTAAGGGAAATGTCAGACACAGAAAGACAAATACCACATGGTCTCCCTTATATGTAGAATTGTCAGACTCATAGACCAGATACTAGACAGAGACTAGAATGGTGGTTTCAAGGGGCCTTGGAGGGGGTTTAGAGATGGTCAAAGGTGTAAAGTTTCAGTTAGACCCAAAGTTTGCTGTAAAACATGATGGCTATAGTTAACAATGTATTGTATACTTGAAATTGCTAAAAGGGTAGATTTTAAGTATTTTCACCACAAAAAAGTAAAATAATATGTATGTTAATTAGCTTGAATTGGCCATTCCACAATGTATACATATATCAAAACTTCATGTTATACATCATAAACATACATAACTTTTGTTTGTCAAAATATATTAAAAAGATGAAATATTGCTAACTCTCAGTTAAACCATAATGAAACATGCATTTACAACTTTTCTAAATAAAAACAATGAGCTGCTTCCCTTACTTTTCTTTCTTACATTTATTTTTTTCCTGTTTGCAGTACAATTTATTCTTTCCTTGTTGTTTTAAAGTGGATTATACGTTCCCCAAGTAATTAAGACAATACTGAAAACCTTAAAAGCATGCTTATCCCCTTTCCTAAATGAAGTTACAAATTCTGTAGAATGTTGGTGCAAATGCCCATCTATATTATTTAGCTGTATCTTCATTGTATATATTTCAATAAGAATTCGCTAAAAAAAAGGTGGGGTGAAATTAATGTAACTTTTGCATTAGCATTGAGGAGTTTAAGACTGCAGAGTAAATTGTGGCAATTGGATTATAAGAAATTCAAAGGCTAAAATGATGTCTTATTCTTATATCATGTATTTCATAGTATAAAGGAAGTGGTTAATATGTGCTTATTAAAGGGAATTAAAAATTTAGTACTGGAAACATTTTCATGATCCCAGATCAGTAGGAGGATATTTCAGATGTATCAGGCTGGGTCTATTTATAATAGAAATAAGAATCTGTCTTTCTAGTGAAAACTAGCAAGAAAAGGTCCTAATGACAGCATTTATCATCCAACAACAATATGTTAGTTATTAAGAAATTACTAGCTTCTTTTGTTTCACTACAATCCCTAGAGGTACAGTGTAATTATCAGTGATTACATATGATAAAGATGAAACTTCAGAAGTCAGGTGATTTGTGGAAGATCACACAGTGAGTGGCAGAATTTGGACCAAGCCACAGGTCTGTAGCTCCAAATCTCAGGTTCTTAGCACTGCACAAGCTTTTCCCAAACTGTTGTCTCAGGACGCTGATCTAGGGGGTACCTGCTGTGTGCTCCATTATCTATTAAAAAGTCATGGCCTTGGCCGGGCGCAATGGCTCATGCCTGTAATCCCAGCACTTTGGGAGGTCGAGGCAGGCAGATCACGAGGTCAGGAGATCGAGACCATCCTGGCTAACACGGTGAAACCCCGTCTCTACTAAAAATACAAAAAAAATTAGCCGGGCGTGGTGGCGGCGCCTGTAGTCCCAACTACTGGGGAGGCTGAGGCAGGAGAATGGTGGGAACCCGGGAGGCGGAGCTTGCAGTGAGCCGAGATTGTGCCACTGCACTCCAGCCTGGGCGACACAGCCAGACTCCGTCTCAAAAAAAAAAAAAAAAAAAAAAAAAAAAAAAAAAA